>NW_006768786.1:465668-602215 GCF_000204055.1 Melampsora larici-populina 98AG31
TGCAAGACACTCCTCATAACTGACAGAGACCTAACAGCAGAACAGGGGTGTATGTACAAGCACAGGCAGTATGTGGCACTGGTACTGCGTGAGTTAGAATTGGGAATTCAAATTCCAAAAATTTTAACTTGCATCTTTTTCACCACCCAAGTAGACATGATCACTTTATCAATCTCATTTGATTCTCAATTTATCTTTTGTCTAAGGAAAGAGAAATCTTTTTGCAACCACCCTCCCACCCAAATAGAAAGAGGAAGGAGGGAGTAAAAAGAAAAATGTTGAATCCCACCCACTGACCCAGGGCGCAAGGCAGGCCAGGCGGCTGGCTCACAAGAACCAACCCAAAGGCAGGGCTCTGCCACTCCCTCATAACACTCTCTGAAACTTTCAAAGTAAGATAGATGAAAGGGTGTTGGGTTCAACCTTTTCAGAACTTGACTCATTAAATACCACTTGCTCAATTTCAAAGCTAATTGAGGAGTGGATGGTACATCCACAATGTGTTCATTTGAGTATGATAAGGTGGTTGTGTAATGATGAAAGCCACTTTACAATCAGTAATGGGCAAAGACCGGTGGCATTGGCATTTTTTCAGACACTGCTATCTACATAGGCAGGAATGACAACGCATAAGGCCAATGTGAGCCCTTGATGCGGCGCCCACCGCCCAGTAGTGCTAGTAGTATGTAAATAACAAAAGGAGATAAAAGGTGCCATTGAAAACAGCTTGACTACAAAAGCTCATCAATGGAGACGTCAAATAAAAAGGGAACAGCCCCTGATACCCGGAGGCAGACCTGATCAACGGAGGAGAGGAGAGGTCCAAACTCATGTGAGTGGTCCATCTTTTTAGTATTTAGGTAGATAATCACTTATGATCATCAACTGATGCAGATCAGTTTTTGATGACAAAACTAGATTGAAGTTTCATAGCACTGCCAGCATAGATGCCTCGGGTTGAGAAATCCGAGGCATCATCAGAGGCAAATCCTCGGACAGACCTTGTCCGAGGTTTTCGCCCGAGGTATTTTTTTGCCCTGGAAATAACCTCGGATCAAAACCTCGGGAAGCTTCTGTCCGAGGTTTTGCATCCGAGGATACCTTGGATTACAAAATCCGAGGTAAATATGTTGGCGGTGTAGGATGGTCACTGATAGTTGAAATTTAGTATTGACAGGATAGCTACAAAGTAAGGATTCATTAAATGGTTGTGATGAAAATCACCAGCTTCATCATTTGAGCAATTAATTTGATTTAGAATACTTTGAATTTCTGATCTTCGTCACCAAAAGGCTCACAAGACTAATCAAGATTAAAAAAATTATCATATCTCCTCTCTTGTACTTCAACAATGATGTTTCACTTTCTGCGCGCAAAGTTTCTGCCCTGCGCGCAGGCTTTGAACCTTTGTGAGATTTGTTACGAAACCACCGCACTGGTGGTTCCGGAGTCAGATCTCGGCGTGGTACACGTTTGTAATCCTTTTTATCTTTCTGCAGCAATTATGCAGTCATCTACAAGCGGTTTCATTTCCAGAAAACTTCATTAAGGCTTTCGATTGCTCATAAAGCACATATATATAGCTCGGTATGTTGAAATCAAGCACACAGTCCGTTTGTGCAACTTCACCCAAGCTGTGAGCGCTACACTGACTCGTTTGACTCAAAGCAGGATAAGAACATTTGATTGAACGGTATGACAAGGCTGGATTGTGACAACAGAGTTCTTGCCTGCATCAGTTCAAGCCTGGTTGGGTTTCTCTTTTTTGCTGACATTTTGAAATGAAATCAAGGTTTTGATCTTGGATATGTGTCAGTGCAATCATCTATGACAATGTCATTTGAGCTCTTGACTGAGCGAGAAAAATGAAATATTTTTTTCAAAAAAAGACTTGGTTTTTTTTTCTGTGATGAGACCAAAATGTAAAAGCAAAAAAGTACACACGGACTCGAACCCACTATCAATGATTCAATGCACTGAGACATGCGCCGCCTCAAACTACTACACTACGAAAACGATGAGTATTGTTGGGAATATGCATTATTGATATTGCTGAACAAGAGCTGGGCTTGGCTGTACGGTCAATCTGGTCATACCAAGCTCTACACCACGGAGTGGTTCTTGAGCAGAAATATCGTCGGTGAGGTCTGCAAGTGGTCGGGGTCCTGAAATCGTCGGATAATTGCCTGAAAGTGGCCTGTAAATGGCCTGAAATTGGTCTGTGAGAACCGGCTACATACCAGCTGCAGTCCAATCGAGTACCGTTGGTAGGCAGACTGCAGCTGGTGTACATGGTTAAGTCTGCAAAAGGGCGGGCAAGCGCCTGTCAGACGTCTGCCAGGCCGCTGAAAGGGCAGGAGCTCTGAAGTGCGGCCGGTTCTGGCAGATTGGCTGCCGCTCGACTTCATTTTGCCTCAACTCATCGGTTTGGGATGGCCCCGACAGCCACAGTTAACAAACTCGGTAAAATACCCTGGGCAAGTTAGTTCACCCAACCATCTCATCAATCAACTCCAACAAGTCCAACATCATGAACAACTATCACGACCTGGGATAATCTTCCTCGATCAACAAAAGAATGGTTGATAACCAGGTTCAATTCAATCAATCAAATCACCACTTTCAATTGCTAACCTTCATCAATTTATGCTCAATTTCATTCAACCTAATTAATCCATCAACTCATCAAACTCTTTAGCCTTAACTTCACTTTCTTCAGCTTTAAATCATGAACTTATTCAACATTAAGTACTCTAAATGGATTTGGAATTCAGATCATGATCTCGTCATTTAACATTGATACCTTTTGATTCAAATTCATTACCTTCACCAACTCTTTCTGCCATCTTAGCCAAACTTGATTCTTGGTATTCGAGCTTCTGTTATCTCAATCAACTCCATTATCATCGATCTACTTGGTCAGCTTCTTTCAAAATGCTCTCACTGGTTTACCACAAATTTTTCTGATCTCAAATCATATTCTAATCTCGATTGGACAACTTTTGATTGGTACTTTAGGATCTTTGGTCATTTACGGACAGCAGCCTCGATAACATCTTTTAGCCGACTTGAATTGTTATGACCCACAGCCGACCAATGTCCTTTTTATGGTTCAATGAGCTCGTCCTCCTGGTATAATTACTGATTTCAAACCTCAACCTTTGATTGACCTTCTCAAACCTAACATTTTACCTCACTTACCTTCCCTTAAGTGTTGCTCTAGAATTGCTTGCTCTATCTCTCAAATCTGGTTAGTACTTTCCATTTTCAGTCATTTTTGTCAAGTTAACTCAAATCAATCACAATCTAGTCGCATGGTACCTCTCAAACTACGAAAAACACAATTTTTCAAATCGATTTGTATGTAAAGTTTCCAAGACTCAACCAGTGTTCTTGAATTCAAAAGAACCACTGGCTTGATGTCCTGCACAATGTCCACTTGACATGGTTCTCATCAAGATTCCAAGTGTTCCTGGGTCTCTCTACATTCAGAGAAGATGGTGGTGCATGTAATCCAAGACGAGAACAATATGAAGATCAAATCCATTCTTATTCTTCAGAGTGATGTTATGATTGACTTGGAGTGTTAGCAATTACATCTGTAAGTGTTTGATGAACATTCAAAATAATGATCCACTGTTTTCTTGCTCACTCAATTAATTCCATCAGTTTCTCAGTATCAATACCGATGAAAGATCTCAACCTACATATCAATTGGTCTGCATTCACATTCACACTCTTGTTAAACTCTTCAAACACGTCTCTAATCTTCACCTGAGGAGCTCTCCACAAAACTTTCTACACAATGAACAGTCTTTGAAATCATCTACTTTCACACCCACACCCGATCATTCCTATGTTCAACCAAAGAACCATGTTTATTCAGTTTAAAAGTAAAAGATTTGGATCTTCATATAATGTAGCTATTATACTTAATATTGTCACACACATCTGATCAAAATTATGATACTGTCAATAAAATGATTTTATTTTGCTTGTTCCAATTGACCGTCTGCTAGCCGCATTTCAAGGCTGGCAGTCATCTCACTGGCTTCTTGTTGAGCCTTTGCACTATCTGTGAGTGGTCTCGAGCAGGTCCCAAACCGGTGCAGACCGGCAGTCAACCCTCTACATCCTGTCTTCAGTCGGCCTGCAGGCTGGCTACAGGCGATATTCGAAAGGCCGTCTGCATACGGTGGGACCAGCGCCTACCTGCAGACGGTCCGTGACTATATAAAAAAAGGCCCGTCTGCAGACGGCCTCCGTCCCCGTCTGCAGATGGGCCGGACCACTCCGTGGTGTTGCTCTCTGTGAGCTGCGCAGCGGCTTCGCAGCAGGCTGCGGCGAAATTTGGCCTCTCTTGTCTTCTCTTGTGCGGTCGACCCGGTCAACCGTTTTAGCAAAGGTAGTACTCGGAGCTCGACCTGTAAATTTACAAGTTTCTCCGCTTGTCGCGCCTCTCGCAGTCTTTTTGCAACAGAAGACATTGGAGTTTCGTGTTAAATTTAACTCATACCGATCATAAAGTCCATGATCCTTTCAGCTCTCTAATGTGCCTACAAGAGAATAATCACTCATTTTTTGAACAATCATTATGCATTCATTGTCCATTCGTCTTTGCCTCTTTCTCGTTTTATCTTGTCATTCTTTTATAAGATGCAGGCCTTTCTTCAAACAGATGAAGCCAGGTTAGCCTTCACTAAGTTCTTCAACCAAGCAGAGGTCAATTCTTTTCATGATGATCCAAATTGATCTGACGTCTTTCTGTTTAGATCAGAGTTTGACTGAGGCGTACGTTCACTCCTATACAGGGGTGAGCAATGATTATTTCGAACAAAGCCCTTCACGAGAAAAAATCATGCTTCACGACCTTAGAAATCAGCATGAAATCGATCCTCAACTGAAAACAAACGGATTCACTGTTGAGACGCGGAATATACCATGGCTTCGTCAGTTTGAACCATTCTCGGACGACTACACAAAATCTTTGCAAGCTGATTCTGTTGCACTCGTCAAGGAACTGTAAGAAAATTTGCTTTGAAAATTCGTCTTGAATACATAATTAGGATGAGGACTTACCAGCTTTGGCCATCTACTCAGGACAGGATCAAGTAGCGCATTCTGTTATTCAACGACTATCAGAGGTCGCCCTGGTGAAGTATCTATTCCACCTACACCAATCATACACTCGGATTTATCACCAAAAGGGGCAGAATACTTGACAAGCCAAATCAAGAGATTAACACGAAATTCGTTTTATACTGATGATCTCGACATTTGGGAAGCAATCATGGATCAAAAGCGTGTTGTTGTCTTCAATGTTTGGAGACCGGTTAAAGTTGTCGAAGATAATCCTCTTGCTTTTTGTGATTGGCGATCGCTAAAGAAAACAGACATCCCGGATTTAGAAATTGAGCCTACAGACCTGAACAATTCAGTCCAACCATGGAAGTATGGGACTCATCAAAGATGGTATTATATGAGTAATCAGACACCAGAAGATGTATTTGTTTTTGTACAACATGACAGTAAGGGACAAGGAGAGCATGGAATGAATGTGCCACATGCTTCGGTGGTTCTAAAAGGCCAAGAAAACAAACCATCAACTCGGCAGAGTTATGAATTCAGGATTGCAGTGATTATGGATGATGGATTTGTGTTAGAAGATGTACTCCCAAACTAGAATCTAGGAGACCTCAACAGGGCTTCCAAAATCAAAGTTTTGACTGCCTTCTGATCAATCTTTTTGGACCCTCTATGTATGTACGAAGTAGTAAAGCTTACACCCACTGTTTATATGTTCTTGATTTCTGTTTGCCTTCTCCTATTCGCCACTACGCCTCTTGTCTCTGCATATGGTCATAGTGTCACCGTCCAGGCTTTGATTGACGCTTGGAATTTGTAGCAGCTTCACTTCGATCAAAGCGGCTCTTTGTCATAACTCTAGCTTCACGTGAGATATACGTTCCTTATCAACGTGATGACTATTTAGGTGTACTATTTCACGTTTAGGTGCAATCAAACATTTCACCTCCTATTGGCATTGGCATTGGTTTTATTTAAATTTTAGTGAAGATAGAAACAGTTGCACCCAAACAAAGGCCGATGAAGCACCTTTGGAAGAGATATGTAAGCTAAGGAAGTTCGGGGTGGAGGGCTTCATGATTAGAAACCCACCTCGAAGAGTACAGAAGGGACAAAAAATCAAATCAATCAACACATTATAACCAAGCCTAACATCATTTGTAAAGATATTGAGCTTTCCTTAATTGCATATACATATATAGTATTAGAACTTGTAAACCCTTTAAAAACTTATTACTATATCCTCATCTGAAGGTAAACCACAAGAAAAACCCATTTCTATAATCCTTAAATCCTTAAAATCTAATCTCCAAAAAAACCAATGATAAAACTTTGATACCTGAGTGAAAAACACTAATGATACAAATCAACAAACAACCTTCAATAAGTTGGAAACCTCCACAATTACCTCTCAAATATAAACTACAAAACAAAAAGCATTTCAAATAGTAAATCAATCTACATCTCTTTATAATTCATAATCATCATTATATAATCCATCATCACCATCCAGTTCTTTCCAACCTTCTGGATCCTCTTCCCAATCATCATCCTCATCCTCATCCTCCATCTCATCCTCACTCAACCCATACTCCTCAGTACCTAAATCCACTGAACTTTCCCTTTGATGCTTTGAATTAGTTGATCCTCCAACACTCTGAAGCTTAGTCTTAAGTGAGGTTTTAATAGGTTTTGTAATTTTCGTCTTCACTGGATCAGTTTTGATTTCTTTAATCGGTTTCGAATTAGATCCCTCTAAAACCCTTCTGACCTTCTCTTCACGTACTTTTTCTCTCTTCAGAATCTTTCGATCATTACCTGAAACTGCATCAAGATTAAGTAAATTCAAAAGTTCTTCCGAAACAATAATATCTCCTTCTTCTTCTTCTTTCATCAAACCATCATCATTGATCTCTTCCAAATTTTCTTCTTCTTCACTACTTACTGCTTCATCATTTAATGGTCCTAAACTTTCGGAAATATTCGGTTCGGGTTCTTGAAAAATATTCGTCATTCTTAGTTTTTTCATTTGGATTTCATTAACTGGTTTGTAGGGTCTAACCATTACTTTTTGAGTCCCGGTAACTTTGATTTGTTTAGTTTCTTCTTCAATTAGCAAAGGAGGTGTAGTAGCTTTTCCTTTTCCTTTCCAATCTGGTTTTGATTTATTTACTTTTAGCTTTGAATTAATTTGTTGAGGAATCGTTGGAACTGGTTTTGAATTAGGATCTGTAGGTGCAAACGTAAAGGTTTCAAGCTCGGTGATCACGCTGGTTTGACTTTGAGCTCCGAATGGTAAATCTGGCATTTTTGCTAAACCTTCTTCTTCTGAATCAGATCCATCACAATCTCTTGAATCTTTAGTTTTATTAACCGGTAAACGAGTAGACACGTTGAGTTGTGATTGATTTGTTTTGCGTTTGATTACATTAGAATTAGTCCGATCTACTTTAGTTCGTTTGGTAGTGTTTCTAATCACTTTTTTGATCGTTGAAAGTCCATCTAGATCAGGATCATTGATATCTTCATAAAAACTTGCATCTTCTTCACCCGGTTTCATTCGTTTCCTCTTGGCTCCTACTGGTATTCGGTTCTTATCTGCTTGTTGTCGTTGTTTTTGTAAATCTAGTTGTCCACAACCTGGAAACTCTGATAAAGTTCCGATTGAATTCTGTGAATTGTTTGGAATAAATGGAATTGATGATTTGATATTGAGTTTGTTGATCGGATTTGGTTTAATGGGACTTTGAGTACTTTGAGTTGATGCTTCTTGATCATCAAATAAACATCGGAATGGAAGTTGTCCAGATGGTTTAGGTTTAAAAGGAGAAGGACCCAAAATATCATCAGAATTTTCATCTTGATCTTCAATTTCAACCTTTTCTTGAACTTGATTAACTTTAGATTGACTTTCATCTGTTCTAGATTTCAAAAAAGTCGATAAACCTCCTCCTCCTCCATTGATGGTAGTCGTCGATTCAGATCTATTTAAGTTAGGTTTAGGTTTTAGGGGACTCCCGACTCCTATTAAATATTTTCTAGCTTTCGTACGTGGTGTATCTTTGGCTTGTAATAATAAATCGGCAAATAAATCAGGACTTCCTTTTCCTCCACCTGAATTAGATTCAAATGGATTACTCTTGGGTGTAGAAGTGGTATTACTTTGATTGTTCTTTAAACCTTTTGTATTTGTCATCTTCCCATTAGATTTTTTTCTAGGAGAATTCGAAAGTAAAAGTTGTCGAAGTTTGATAGGTGAATTTGGATTTTGATATAAAGAATTATTGATTTGATGAGATTTTTTTGTGTTTGATTTGTCTTCTAATCTTTGTTTTTGTGGTGTTGTTTGCATACATGATGTTGATTCTGAGTTAGAGATATGTGTAGAAGAAGTTGAAGGTTTTGATGAATGGGACGTTTTTCGATCATTTGATTTTGTTGTATTATAAGTTGAATATAATTTAGCTACATCAAAGTAAATGAATCATATCTTAGTTTGATTGGTTCAGAATGCAAGTGAGTCAAGAGAATGAGTAGTTTACCGATTTCTGGATTTGATTTGATATCTGATTTGGTTGGATCTCTTCCATTGGATTTTTTGAATTCTCTTTCCCATGTTTTTAATTTTGATTTAATCACCGTTAGTTCCTGATTTGTACTCATTGTTTGATGGATTGCTCTATTAGTGTTGATAATAATGATAATGATAGTTTGATGAATGATAGACTGATGGAAGTAAGCATTGAGATGGTAAAATGGTAATCAAGGACAATCGTAACTTAAAATTTGGATAAACTACCTCATAATTTAATGTCTAATTCGAAAGGTACTTTTGATAACTATATTTGAAATCAATACAGTTTAGGAAACTACATTGTATGTTGTCTTTCGATCATTCTCAGCATCGGTTCGTAGCACTAGCAACTGTCATTGCAACCTGAGAAGGGAAACTAAGAAAGTCTTGAGATGATCTTCAAACTTATCCATCATCAAATATCAATCTCCTCAAAAGAAACTTGATCTAATCAACCCAATTCAAATCACACTTCAAAATCAACATCAACATTAAAAACAAAAGCACAGGAGTAATCTTGCTTCTCTCCTAAAGTCCCTCAGTCCACTTTCACCTAACAGGAGTCAAGTTCACTTTAACGATTAGGAAGAGTACATAACTTAATACAAAGCTCTGTCGAAAAGATGAAGTTTCAATTCAATATGCAATCGATTCTTTCAATCTTACCTAAAATGATACCTGCTTCTTTTTATCCTACTCTAAGAACTTTGGTCATTCAAACCTTGAAACAAGGTAGGCGACCTCTCAATTTCTTGAAACCTCATACGCTCAAATGAAATTGAAACTGTTCTTGCATTCTTGATTTGTTCTTTTGGTATAGGTCCTACACCTCGTCATGTTGGTTTTATTATGGATGGTAATCGTAGGTTTAGTCGTACGAATGGAGTTCCAGTTGAAGAAGGTCATATGGCTGGATTTGAAGCTTTAAAAAGAGTAATTTTTCAATCCCTCTTTTTCTAAAGAAAATCGTATTAAAGAAGATTGGAATTAATGATGTAATTTCGTTTGCTTGTTCGGTTTTTTTTAGGTTTTGGAATTATTATTGAGATTAGAAGTACCCAATGTAACAGTTTATGCATTTGCTATAGATAATTTTAATAGACCTGCACATGAAGTTAGCAAATTAATGGACATGGCTAGAACCAAATTAATCGAAATTTGTGAAAGAGGGTAAGTTTTGCATGCATACAAACAAAAATTGATCGATTTTTTTGGGGGCAATTTTGAACATTTCGATTCAATGATTTATGAGACTCTTGTTTTTTGTTTTGTTTTTTTTGTAGTCAATTATTGGATCGATATGGGATTAGAGTAGTGGTGATTGGTAGAAAAGATCTTCTACCAGCTGATATTCAAAATTCAGTAGCCAAAGTAGAATCAATGACAGCTCATAACACACGGTAAGTTTTTGAAAAAAGCTTTAACTGATTTCGAACCCCCAAAAATCGATTCATTTCTTTTTGACTGATATTGATATGGATTTTCGAATTGGGTTTCTGTGATCTTAGTGGTTGTTTGAATGTTGCATTTCCTTATTCTTCACAAGAAGAAATGGCTACTGCCCTTTGTAGAACAGTACAAGATTCAATTTCACAAAACCAACCTACTTCGTAAGTTCAAATCCAAATCCCATGATCCAAACCCTTGCAAATCTTTCATTCTAACCATTCTTTTACCAAAAAAAAAACGAATACCAGAATGATTGATATTGAAACAATAGGTAAACACATATACACATCCCATTCACCACCATTAGATATCTTAGTACGAACTTCAGGTGTCCGAAGATTATCGGATTTCTTACTTTGGCAAACTACATTAGACACAATGAAAACTTCTTCAAAGATTGAAGCCTTAGGTCCTTCAGTTCATTTTGTGGACAGATATTGGCCTGATTTTGGAATTTTAGATGTTTTACCCATCATCTTGGGTTGGCAAGCTGAAGAGTTGTTCAAAAGAGGTTTTCAACTTCTGTTTTAAATTTATTTGATGATTTTTTGAAAGGGATGGGATTTGCTTAATAGCTAGATCTTCAGAAGAATCTTTTTATAAACAGAAAGTGGTTTGGATGGATTGTAAAGGGGTTTTGTGTTGAAAGATTGTATTGAATTGTTTCTTACTTTGTTTGAAAAAGTTGAAGTTAAATTAATTATTGAATGTATAGAAATCATCCTTCTCATTGGCAATGCTCAATATCTGTTCATAAAGCAAACCAAGAACTAGTAAAAGAACTGACTTGTGGCATGCAGTTATCAGACTGGTTTGAAACTTTCATTTGATGCTCAAAGCATTCTGGAGTTAGGCTGATATTATGGACCTTTGCCCGCCAAACTCAAGCAAATTGGCGCAGAGTTGGTGACAAGCTTTCCTGAATTGGTAGACCATAGGATCTGGGTTTGGCCTGAAACACCCTGATAATTATCCTGATAAACCCCAAGACTGCATATACTTTATGGGTCTTCATGTATGTAATTTCAGCCCCACATTTATCAGGCCTTTAAACACCTACCAATCAAATGATAGGACAAGGTATTTTCACCTCTTTTATCCTAATCCCAAAGGTGTCATCAAGACTCACAGCACAAACCATCAGATGTTGCCGGGTTCTGCCCATTTCAGAGTTGTTAAAGGTTTGTACAACTGATTTGAAAGATTAAATAGTTAAAGTCCGGGTCAAGTCTTTGTGGAAGCTCAAAAGTCATATTTGTAGATCACTATCCTTCATAGGGGCATACATACCCAGGTCCTGTTATAGAATTACTGTCACTCAGAAAAAGAAATCTCTCCACCTCCCATTTCAACACATCCACATTTTCTTACACCACCTATCAACAATGGACATATGTAATGACTCCCGGTATATGAAGTTCCGAGTTGATACACAAAACATTCATCATAGCTTCTTTCTGGAATGAATCAAATTCAAAAAAAGTTGTTAAACAAATCTTTGTTTATCTCAAAAATCTTTGGGTGTTATAAGGACCACACTCCCCTTCTGTTACTGTTACACACAGCACTGCCAGCATAGATGCCTCGGGTTGAGAAATCCAAGGCATCATCGGAGGCAAATCCTCGGACAGACCTTGTCCAAGGTTTTTGCCCTGAGAATTACCTCGGATCAAAACCTCGGGAAGCTTCTGTCCGAGGTTTTGCATCCGAGAATACCTCGGATTTTGTAATCCGAGGTAAATATGTTGGCGGTGCAGCTTCATGAATGTATCCCAAGTAGCCATGGCAATGTATGTAGTCAATTTTTCAAAATGCTTGTCTCATTCTGAACAAAGTTACAGGAAGTATCAAATGTGATTTGTCTTGAGCTCTGGAGCAGTCAGAGAAAGAGAAAAAGGAAAGGTATGTAAATTTCATGGACAAAAACAGAGAAAACAAAAGGAAAGAGAAAGGTCCTACCTGGAGCAGTCAGAGAAAGAGACAAAGGAAAGTTGAAGAAGAAGCACCTTTCCTGGACTGCTCCAGTAGGAATATATAGAGAAACTTTTACATAACAGTTTTCACATGATGTCACATGTTTGTTGAGCACACATCTAGAATCTATGTATCTCGGGTTAGTCTTGCAGGACTTTTACATACTTGATTTGAAAGTCACATAGGACTATCCCAACAATTTGCTTATCCAGATGAGCAGATACCTGAGTGGAACTATATGTGGCTAATAGCTAAGGATTCACTCAGATGTTTGCACATATGTAGCATATGTTTTATGACTAAGTTGTGTGATGCAAGATGATTTGATGACCCCTTCCACTCTCAATGAGATTCCCAGCCTAGGCCAGGGAACCTCTTTAATGCTGGCAGTGAGGAGGACATCATATGAATTGAGAGGAAAAGGTTACCACAACAAACTGGGAGGGATAACTTTCACTGATCTTGGTTCCAACTAAGTCCTGCTCATTTTTTTCCTTTGAGAATGGGCTTTGATCTACACCTTTGCTCACTTTCATGATTTTGTTGTTGTTTCTTTGCACAAATATTGGCTTGTGGAATTCTATGAGGCTAGTGTTCTTATAACTTTGAAAAAAATTATTGTCAGTGCATCTAAGTGCACTCTTCAGATATTGCATTCAATTTAAAAATTTCCCCAAGAACCATATGATATTCAATGTTGTAGCTCTTAGGAAAACAACATTCAATTCTCATGAAAATGTCTACTTTGGTCTCTTTTGAATACACATCCTCTTTTGCAAATTCTCTACGGGGAAGAGGTAGAAACAAAAACATGTCTTGAGATGTATATCTTTTGAATGAATATCAACTGAAATCTTCTCAAAGTTGAGCTCTACTAGTACAACCATCTAGCTTTGTTTAATGTCAATTTGAAGACACCTCTTCACCTTCACAAGAGACTCTGATTCACTCATTCAACTGTACTTGAGCTTGACCTGATTTTGATTTACTGATGTTGATTTCTTGAATAGACTTGCTAGGAAAGATTGATGTTAAGTCCTGAATGCCAATTGTTGTGGAAAACACCAGGTCAATCCAAGTCTTTTTTGTGATTCAACTTATTGAAACACCATCTTTGTGTGTTATAATCATGGTTGCTACCATTTGAGCACTGATCAAACATATCAGATCAAGATTGCGGAGCGGTGAGAGGTGAACAAGCTTAATCATGGACATACACCAATCAATCATGAGTCTTCTCTTGCAGCATAATATATCAGCAGAGCAAAGCTAGTGGCCTTGCTGGGCTCCAGAAGGCTTACAGGATTGATAAATTGGCAGTTGCAGTTGTGAGGGTTATGCATACCATGAGAGAGCCATGGATCAGTGGCAGTTGAAAATCTGTTGGGATTAGGAAGGGATTTGACCTAAATGTGCAAGAAGTCTGGAGGAGTGTTTGGGGGTCATTACATATGTCCATTGTTGATAGGTGGTGTAAGAGAATGTGGGTTTGTAGGAAAAAATCTGGATGTTTTGAAATGGGAGGAAGAGAGATTTCTTTTTCCAAGTGACAGTACTTCTGTAAGGGATGAGTATGGGTTATGAGTAGGATTACACATGTGGTATTTGGTTACAGGAGTGTTGTATAGTTGTTCTTATATAGAGACCCATCCTCTCTCCCTTTTGGGGTTTTCTCTCAAGGAACTCCTTTTCCTCCTTCTCTCTGTAGTTCTCTTTATTGATTGATCTTTACTATAGGTATGGCTCCCTCTTGGAGGAACTCCTTTTCCTCCTTCTCTCTGTAGTTCTCTTTATTGATTGATCTTTACTATAGGCTTTTCAGGAATATACTCTGGTGTTACTTCTGTCTGGCTTCGGCCAATTGTGACTTTGATTCAGTGAAGGTCTATCAGAGAGAGACCTTACAACTTCTGGGACAGGACCTGGGTATTCCCCTATGAAGGGTAGTGATCTACAAATATGACTTTTGAGCTTCCACAGAAACTTGTTCCTGGCTTTACCCATAGCTCTCAGACAAGTTTAATTGTTCAAATATGCAATATCAAAGTTTTAGTGACTCTGAAATGGGCAGATACTGGCAAAATCTAAGACATATGTCCATAATCCCATGAAGCCCAATTTTGTGGGAGCTCAAAAGTTTGATTTACAGATCACTACCCTCTATAGGGGCATACCAAGGCCCTGTTGGGACCTTGGCCAAGTCTGAGGTGTTTCAGGTTGTGGGCACGGCACAAAAAGCACACCTGGAGAGCTCCTGATGGTGGGCGTGCCTAGGGCCAAGGCTCAAAACAAACCCCCAAAAAGGGTGTTGGAATGCCTTTTGAATTATCACAACAAACCTGAAAAATCCATCATCAAGACCAAATTTGAGTTGTTAAAACAGTGGAGAGGTTTCTTGTGACCTTATGCACTGGGAGAATTTGATACTGGAGGTTCTCCTGTAGAAAACACACTGATTGATCACTTTCTTTCTGGCATATATGCCTGATTTTGATACTTCAAGGTTTGGATATCAAAGTGATGCTGTGTTAGGATCACAAATGAACCACATCATGATCAATTACATGAATGTTTTTCTTGTATCAATGAAAAAAAATCATGGTGTCCAGCGATCCATTTGAAAAAAATGTGATGCCATGCCCACAAAAATTTGAGTGCACCCACAACCTGAGAGGTGTCTGATGTGGTATCTTTTTTTGATCACCTGACCCAACTGACATGTAATATTCTTCCACATATGCCTTTGATGAGGGAGCTGTACAATTTTTTTATCAAGATTATCAAAAATCATTGGGACAAAACCCTATGCTTCCTTCAGAAATGAATGTAAATGTGATTGCTGCATACAAATACACATATTGGTGAGCTAGGAGACTTAAACAGGTCTTAAGTTGTGTTTGGAACAAATTCATTTGATGATTGACTTGAAGTTGAAAACTTGTCCTAACTTAATAATCATTATGAAACACAACAGGTTCACTCAGTTACGTAATCTGATACAAATCCTTATACATCACCCAAGAAAGTTTCATAGATATTCCTGCATGATACACGTGTCATGAGATGTAATTAATTCTTAGAAACAATGAATGAGAAAGTGTAATGATCTTGGAATTCTAGATCAAAAGAACTCATGATCAAACTCAAATCCTTTCCCTTTATCCTCCACAAATCAACAGTACCTTCCACTATATCCCCCCCAAACCAAAAAGTGCATCAATAACAATGATCTATTTTCTCATTCAAGTTGCAGGGTTAATCCAGCTTCTTCTTTTCTTTACAATAGCTTCTCCATTTTCTCAACCCCTAAAAAGTCCAAGCTCAATGAGAATCCCAGGTGTAGGAGATGACTTCAAAGTTCAGAAATTCTGTGACACTGACCAAGGTTGTGGGACTTTTCCACATGCATACTCAAATTTGCATGATACCAAAGAAGATAACAATAAACAGCTTATTGACCTCAATGTTATTCCAGAATTAGATCAAGTTTACTTCGAATTTCATAATCACATAATCCCTGACCAATCATCTGGACCGTCAATTTCCTTGAGATCTTTTGATAAACAACTCACACCAATGACATCACAAAGTTCTGGTGAAAGAATGGGGTCATTGGTTGAATTGGACCACATAACTGAAAGTCCTCCTGTCCCTCAAGATCCCAGTAGTGAAGGAATAACACCTGAAACGATGGCACCCTTGTTTCAATATGATGATGGTGATAGAAAAAGACGCAAGTACACTAATTATTTGCCTTTGGGAGATGTCAAGGGGAAAAAACCAATCACAGAACCACTGGATGAAATTGCTCCTGGACTTCAAAATGAATCATTCAATTCACAAATTCCTGAATCTCAATATGTTGTACCACATCTCTTGATAGGTTTTCTCCAATGGCAATACAGCTTAGCCATCTGGAAAAAGGATGGTCTTTCTGAAGAGATCAAGGATGCTTTTGACTCCTTGAAACACTTAGCTAGCCTGGACATCCCAGATTCTGTCAATGAAAAGGCAATTTCAAGCAAAATAAATCTAGCTATCAACAAAATCAAAACTGATTTAGTCACAGGAGTCATTGGAGCTTTAAACATGATCTCTTGGCAAGGAGAAAAAGTTTCAACACCTATCAATGTGTTGATCCAAGATGCATGGGAATTTCTACACAAGTTCTTGAAGGAAGACATCACTTCTTTCAAAGAGCAATACCTCTGTCCTTCTACTAGGGGAATGAAAAAATGCCGCCGCCTCCCTTTTGGATCTGAGAATCTGCTGAGCTACACGATGTCTCTCAAAGATGATAACAAGATACCTCCACAGACCACCCATAGGATGTTACAAATATGGGCCAGTTCATCCATCTACAGGGATTCTATCCCTGAATCTTCTTTGAACTACTTGTCATTCATTCATAGTTGTGAGATGGTTTGCAAAATGAGGGGACAAGACACATTAATGGTTGAATCATTTAGGCAGAGAACTTTGTTGCATAAAGATAGTCCAAAGAATAAGGACACAAATATAGTGCCAACATTCATCTTTTTCAAATTCATCAAGAATCATGGGCAAGTGATAGTCGCAAAAAGACAGACTCAATCCAGAATTACTATTTCAAATTTCTTTGATGATTCCAATCAAATAATACAATCTATGTTTTTGCAAAAAGCAAAGAATGACCAATCCTTAACAGCTCTTCCTCAAGGAAAAGTTATGCTTAGTCAATCTCTTGTTCAAAAAGCATTCAAGAGAGCAAAGGAGGACATCACACCAGCATTCATGGGTATTTTATGGTTAATGCATCCAGGGCTTGAAGTGTACAAAAACTGGGATGAAATTTATGAGAGTGGATGGAAATTCTTGGAAGCGTATTTCTCTAGATGGACAAGCTATTTAGCAAAAAGCAATGATCCTATCACCCTAACCCCAATTGAAGGGAAAACAATTGCAGAAGATTGCTCTGACTTCAAAGGAATAATGCAGTACCTAGGAAATTTAGGTAGCACACGCTACATACCTATGACACTGATTTGGCATCTTGCAGATTTGTGGTATGAAGAGAAAATCATTCTCAAGAAAAGTGAAATTATTTATTCAAGGTTTGATAAATTGAAACCAGACCGTACTGCAATCAAAATGAAATGTTTGAAGTTATCTGAAGGCTCTTTCAATGCAAAGGGGCCAAGGAAATCATCAGAAATGTGATCATATCCAACTTCTAATTTTGCCCAATTTCAATGTTCAATAAGCAGAAGAAGACTCAATGCAGAGTTAAAGCTTCAGAACACGAATGAATGTTCACTCCATCTTGTATACATGGCTCAAGCTGATTTCTCAATTTCTTGAACCAAAATATGGATTTTACTTCAGAGATACAAAAAAAGACTCAGGATAGTTGAATTGAGATTTTTTGGTTTGATCAAGTTTGTTTGGTTTCTAGGTATTTGCAATTTTGAGAGAATAATAAAGTAATTCACTTATTGATTACTTATATGTTGTTTATCTGTGCAGCCATTGACCACTTCTGATCAATGAATGTCCAAAATTTCAGGGTTTTCTTGTTGAGCATGAGAAACTTTGGTGAAAATTGGGAGTGTTAACATTTCCACATCAATTGATCACTTCGGGTAGCTTAGGGTGTATATAAATTGAGTTTCCATTGACGTATGTGAATGAAGAGATATGTGATCATTGCCAGTTTGTAAAAATATGGTTTCTGTGGGCAATCCTTACTTTGATCAGAAACCAAATTGGTTTGTAACTACAGTCAAACAGAGTCAGATTGTAGCATGTGTCCCATTACCCATAGGAGCCTTGCTGGGGCACTGTACAGGTCCCCACACCTAGGAAATGTAATCATTGGGTTTGAGACAAACCCTGGCCCTGCCAATGCAGAACTTCAATGATTACGTAAATCACTTGGAGGGGACTGTACATGACAAGTGGTCAATGCTTATCTCAATACAACCTCTTTAGATTCATTTTCACCTGAAAATGTTGAATTGCCTGTAATTTGTATCAAGATCTCCATGTAAATTTACAACACTTTATACTATTGAATTTTTCTGGATTTACCCATCTTCTCATGTATTGAACAATCATGCACTCATTTAAGTCACAGATCTACCTCCAACATGAGGAGATATAACAGCATTGTTGATAGCTTATGCAGCTGCTGATAAGTGTCTACTTTTGTTTTGCTTCTCAAAGAATCCAATTTTAGAGCGCAGCACCCACTGTTCAAACAAGCTAGTGATGAATCAAAAGCAAAATAAATAGAACTCTCAAAAAGGCTTTGAATGAATGACTATTGATCTTTTTTTAACTTTTTTGAATTATGAATCAAAGTGTGAAATAACTAGAACTCTAAAAAATGACCAGGTGGAATGAAAATCTAGTAAATTGTGTGTATGAGAAAGTAAAATGTGAAATGGACTGTTTGGAATTAATCAAGCAAGGGAAAAAAACATCAAGCCAAATGAATAATTATTAATCTTTTATTTAAGCTTTTGTGTGATGATTGGAAATGTGAAACAAGTCTGATTTTTTTGATAAGTTCTTGATGTTTTCTTGAATACTATCATATTGTCTTCTGGGGGAACATCTGAAATGTTGATTTGACATTATGAATATATCATATCTTACTACACTGTATTTTTCATTGTTTCTTCATTGTTACCAACACACAGGCTCACTGTTTTTCCAGTCCATTCTTTTGTTCTTGTGTAACCTTCAACACATATGTCACTGCTTTGAACGGGTGGCAAAGTCACCACATTGAAGCATGTTAATTACCTTGGATATATATTGGTTCAATGAGAACAGCCTAATATGGGGATTTGATTGTGAGTGAAAGGTGGTGAAGTCACCACACACTCAATTTGTCAGCATATGGCAACCTAGAAGTCATTCCATTCCTATCTGTAGCAGGCATAAATTTAAAATTCTCTCAGGATCTTCAACGAGGGATGGTATCATCAACTGAACATGATTGCCAAAATCATGGGAGAATGTACAAGACTGTCACAAGCCACTTGTGTATGTCAACCAGCAGTTTATGTCTGTCAGAGTGGTTTGTTGCTGGGAAGGTTTTTCATCTGGTTACCTGTTTCACTATTTGGTGGCTGAAAGGCTACTGGGACAAGATGGCATATTTCATAAACTCAGGTGGTTATTAAGCCTGCTTTGTAGATTGTATCTCAGTCAGATTTGAGCCTTGAAGCACAGATTTATGGAGCAGGTCTTTTGAACAACCCAAATGGGCCAAAGTCAAATTGACTTGTGTGAAAGTGTAGCCTTAGGTCTACAGATTGGTGCATGTAGCCAAAAGTGTAATTTTTAAATATATCAAGGCCCAGGCTTGCAGGGCGGCTTGTTATTCCATGTAACCTCCAATTTTCTGGGAAAAAGACAAAAAACCATCTCCAGTGTGAACATCATTCAACTTCCCTACATTGGAAGAGGAAAATGATTAATAGTACAGTTTGTCATAAAAGGATCCAATACTGCTCACCTGAGCCATAACACCCATACTAAATATGTACAGCAAGCTAAGTAAATAGTTGGCTATCATGTACATACAGGTCTACTCAGTTTTGTGCCCATCAGAATAAATAAATCACATGTTATACCACATGGAACTTTTTTGACTTGGAAAAAATAGTCCCAAAAGTTCACTACATATAATTCTGTAGCTGCTTGGGCAATATTGTTGAAGATATTTCTTAGTAACAGAAAGGGTGTTACATGCAGTTGAGTTGATGAGATTACACTGAAACATTGAATCAGTGTATGTAGTCTATCTTTTGAATGCTTTTGTCAATCTGAAAAAAGCTACAGCATGTATTACATATGAATAACTTATCCTGATGAGAAGACAACTGAACAGAACTGTATGTACATGATAACCACCTATTCACTGAGCCTGCTACACATATGTAGTGTGGGTTTTATGGCTCAGGTGTGGAGTGGTAGATCATTTTATGACAAATGATACTCCCAATCATTTTTTCCTGCTCACTTGGGGAAGTTGAATAATGTTTACAATGCTCCTCTATGTTGTTGCATTGACCACAACTCGGCCTTGCTCATCCTCTCTGACCAATCTGAATATCCACCTTCTCAAACCAATTTTGATTGATGCTTGGCATGCTTTTATACTAGGTATATAATGGCCCATTGAGATGCTTTCCTTTCTTCTCTTTTAGTCCATCTATTTCTTACTTGATGTACCTTGTTTTCACCACTGCCAGGATTGAACACTGTCCCTAACGGAATAATGATCACTTTTGCATTAATTGCTAAGCATTTATATGGCAAAAATTAATTATCCCAAAAAAGCAACACATTATCCCAATTAGGACAGTGTTTAATCCTGGCAGTGCACACTGTCATTTCCTTCCCTATCAGACAGTTCAATCTTGACTTGACCAATTAAATTCGTTATTTTTCTTGATTTTAATTGTCTCACATAATAAAGTGAGTTGTTTCTCATGGTTTATCTTCCATCATTTGAATTGGAGTAATGACTCTCTCTCCAACCTCCCAAAGTCTCATGGAATTCAATCTCAGCCTTCCATTTTGTGTTTTGGATGTGGATCATTTCTATTTTGATTTTTCAGCTTGTTGAGATCTCTATTTGTTTATTCATTTCTCTTGTTTTTTCTTTCCATTCTCAAGCTGGCTGATTTGAATTTGCTTCAATTTGCTTTGTACCTTTGTTAACTTGTACTTGACTGTCACACTTGTTGTGGTAATATGATGATGGAGATGCCTTGATGATTTAATAGAAATGTGGATTCATAAAAACTTACGATAACTTAGTATGAAACATACTAAAAATCAAATAGCACAGTGTTTGGACAAAACCCATGGCTAGAAGCCAGGGTGATAATATTACTTGATAATAGAAAAAACCCCTCTCCGACCCGCCTACCAAACCGTACACCAGAGTGGTGAAGTAGGAGAGGGAAGTGATTAAAGATAAACAAAACAAGTTTGTCAGCAGTGTAAAAATTTTTCACGTCCAAACTTCTTTTTTCTTTGTCCAACCAGGCGAAAAAGCCATAGACCCCACTTCAGGCTAAAAAGCCATTGACCAACATATAAAGGCACAATGCCATTGACCGAGAAACCAAAAAAGGCAGCAGCCATTGACTCGGTTCTCTAAGGTATAACAATACCATTGACCAATACTATCAACAACAAAAAACTCACTACTAAAATGACACTCTCGAACCGACGTGAGCCACGTGCCCGATCACATGATTCTGATTTTCTGGTAATCGTAAGGCTACATGGCCCCGCACATAAATCAAAAACGCCTCCGATGACCAGCGTCCAGCACTTTTGATTGCATCCATTTTAGAACCAGCTTGAGCCATGGCCGTCGCTCCCCCTGAGCGTAAAGAATGGCCGGAAAAAGTTTTGTCGAAGTGAAGGTAAAAATTTTTGAGAAACCAGGAACGAGTCGGGTGAGAACCTGAAGAAGTTAAGAAGAGCTCGTTTGAAGAAATGAAGTTCGAGTCTCTCTGTCGGAGATAAGATTTCATGAGACGGATAGGACAAGCAGATGAATCATAAAATTCCTGAATAACCACTGAGGCACCCAAAAACTTCCGATCCCCTTCAGAATACGGTAGATGATATTGGATGAATTTCTTGCATGTTGAGAATCGAAAAGATGAACGTAAGATGATTTTTCTTGCATCGAAAAGTTTTTTAGAATCAGGGATAGTCAGCTCCCCCAGACGATGAAGCCCTCCAAATTCCACACTCAACATTGCCACGAAAAGTTTGTTGTCGTATGAAGATGAAGATTTTGACACCACTGAAACTAATTGATCTAAAGTGAGAGGATTTTTTCTAACTACCGGCTTGGAATAATTTTGAAGACAATGTTTCATCGTTTTCTTGACATCTTGATGGTCGGTTTGACATATGATTAAAGGAAACTCGAGATAAAAAATGTGCTTTATACCAGTTAAATACGCACGAACAGAACGAGGCGATATCATTTGACTAAGACAAGAGATAAAATCACATAAGTTTTGTTTATTTGGGTTAAGATCTTTTTTGAAGTGAGCACAGAATTTTGCGAAACATTTAAAACCAGACTTGTACTTAGAAAGAGATGAATCTTGGACTGAATTACGACAATCCTCGTTTGATATTTTCTGTAATTCTTCTATGCTAATGCTCAGGAAAGGTTTCCTAGATTTGGATTTAACCATATCTTTGTATTTACCCATGATGAAGAAGATGTTTTGACTGGATTCAAATCGCTTTCTAAACTGTCAGAGGATAATAAATTGACTTCTTTTCCCCCTGAGGAAAGAGAAGGATCAATCGAGAGATAAGTAATCGACTCTGCGCCAATTGCATGACAAAGGACCGTGTTGTCCTCCCCTGACAAGACCAATTTCACTCGAGACAAACTGTCAGCTTCCGAGTTTTTGTCCGCTGAAATGTGCCTGACTTTAACATCAACTCCCGACTTTACCAGTTGCATGACACAATGACGAAATAATGGTCTAACTATTTTGTTCGGTGCATGAGTGTTGAAGAGATTGACCACATTTCTGTTGTCACAATGCACGAATATCCTTTTTGCTCCGTTGTTAATGCCGATGTTGATTGCTGATATCACCCCTAACAACTCGGCCCAGAAAATTTTTCTCATTGGAGGAGGAAGAATAAAATACCTTCCTTTCCTCGGACCTGGTTCCCAAACTCCTACTCCCGTCATGCAAGCATCGGAGAAGAAAATCGAATCCGCCTCCGCCGAGCTCCATCTCAACGTGTTCAACATCTGAACTCCATCACTTTCTCTAAAAAATTGAATTAACCATCGTAAGTCACTTTGGTTCTCTTTATTAAGATGTATTTGTAGAAAACAATGATTTTTGTTTCCCGATTTCTCATACAAACTCTGAAGAGCAAACCTTCC
Organism: Melampsora larici-populina 98AG31; assembly: GCF_000204055.1. NCBI lineage: Eukaryota > Fungi > Basidiomycota > Pucciniomycetes > Pucciniales > Melampsoraceae > Melampsora > Melampsora laricis-populina. Next base: position 488,693 of record NW_006768786.1, read on the forward strand.
CCATGGCATCGAGGTGCAAGCCCACGAAGCGTGACCTAGAACCTTCTGCCAGTCGTTAAGCGAATGACTTGGCTTTGATACGAAATCCTGGAGAGTGTCGACCAGGTGGTTCTTCTTATCTGGATGCAAATACATAAGCATTTTTTCTGAATCTACCATGTGTCCAATGATTTCAATTATTGGACCGTGTAACTGCTTCTTCCAAACCCACGGAATCCCCAAGATGTCCCACAAGTTCAATAGCTTTGCTTGAGGTAAGGGGATAACATGATCCTTGAATAGTACAAAATGCTTTTTCGAACATACCGACCAAACGTCATCCATCATGTTATTCATATATTTAATGTCAAACACGAATTCGGCAATCCATAGAACGAGAGAGAAGACACCGCAGAAGATGTGGGGAGAAGCTGATGAACCGAACGTCAGGTTATGATCCACCCGCTTTTTATTACCTCTAATCTTTAGGATTTGTCGAATCTGATATTGAATGTGGAGAGGAATCATTTGAAACGCATTCTCTACGTCGGACTTGAATAGCACCACTTCGCCAAACTCTTCTTTCATCTCGATCAAAAAAGGGACGAAGGATTTCAGCGAATCGTAAGCAATTGGGATATCTTCTTTTTTAATCAAGTCATTTGGAGAAGGGTGGCCCGCGCTCATATTCGAGCAGACACGCATCTTTGCCGAGTCTTTCTTGGAAGCCATCAGGAGAGGTATGACTTTCATGCCGGCTAGTAATGTGGTGAATTCTTCCGAATATCGTCCTTTGTCAACTGCTTCCTGGCACTGACTTTCTAAAAGTTCTTGATTAGCTTCGCATGACTTGTGATTAGGTCCATCCACAATGGTTGAATCTGGAAGAGAGGAACAGGGCCAAAAACCCTCTCTCAAACCTTTAATCACTGATCTGACAAAAGGTTGGTTTGGGTGATTGACTAAGAGAGTTTCGAATTTATCGATTTTTATGGGTGTTTCGATCTTGAACAGATGCGGGTATTGTTTTATAGTGAACGCCGCATCCGTGTCGACAGATAAAGGGGGAGCATTCGGGAATGGCGCTGCGTATAGACTTGATTCGATAGCTGGAGAAAATCCAAGGGAATTCACGCCGTCCCAGACATATCCACGCAAAAATTTTTGGTCAACTACCTCTTCTGATTCATTTTTTGTCGAAAGTCTGTTTATTAACTCAATGTCAGTCTTCAGGTATCCGCTATGGAACATCTCTATTATCTATTAGGAGAGGAATCCAGAAATACCAACCCCGCGGACAAAGTTTCATCACAAGGTTCTTGAACAACCGTTTTTTCAGGCGTGGTTGCATCCCTGGTGATCTTTTGCACATCCTTGAACGTTCTAGAAAAAAGAACTTAAATGTCAGTTTCCAAACGAGTCCATCCCTAGGATTTCGATTCCTACAACATAAAAGGAAAAATAAAAAGACTATAAGGGAAGAAACCAGGGAATACCAACACAACGGTGCATGCGAGGACAGGCTTTCCCCAGTTTACAATGTCCCAGATTATACGCAAAACAGAACTGCTCCCTTTCTGACAAAAGATTTCCATCCACCACCGGGAAAATACCTTTGTGCTTGTAAGTTGACCTATAACGAAGAGGCGAGTCTTCAGTTTTAAACCTAGGCTGATAAGGTTGATGTTGCATTTGTTGATTTTGATGGGACCTAGACGTTTGATGATTTTGTCGCCCACTCAAAGAATCAATTGGAGGTTTTTCGTCGAAAGCTTTCTGCATATATCTTGTCCTAATCGTTCCCAGGCTCTGATGGTTCCAATCAGCAAAAGAAATATCACGACGAATGGCGAATTGGCCTCTGAGCGCTGCATCAAAACTCGCCACACATGTCCAGTCAGCCTTAAGACCATTCAACATGAACTCCTCCTTAATCCATTTTGAATATCTCTCAAAATACTTGAAACTAAGAGGAAAGGCTTTGTGATATGCTTGCTCCAGAATATCGAAATAATAAAACCAATCTTGGATGTCATCCAGCTTACTTGAAATCTTCTTATTTTGAATTTCAATATCCTTGTCCTTTCCCGTGACCATAAGATTGACAGCCATTCCTTTCTTTTCCGCCATAAACTCGCCCTTGATCCTTCGAAGGTCGATGTATTTACCTTGTAAGAGCTCTTTTGACAAGTTAGAAGGAAAATTAGGGGGTTTAACTCTATCATTAAAACCCTCCACCGCCTTTGAAATGTTAGGAGCAAAGCCTCTGACCGCTTTTGAGAAAGCAATGGCACTTTCGGAACAGTTTTCCAAGGAAGAAGGACCTTCCTCCTCTCTTTTGATCCATTCCCAAGACTTTTCCATCCTCTTTTTCTTGGCTTCTGAGTCGTCATCTTCATCATCAAGGTCGTGGTCGCTTTTATGGCCTTTCTCTTTCCCTTGACGATTTCTCGCAACAAATGGCGAAATTGATCTAGAACGCTCATGTCGCATACTATTTTGAAAGTCCAACATATCTCTTGCTTTTTGAGCATTGTTGATTTCTTCTTGTGTAAGAATGTGAACGTTATTGTTCTTTGGGGACGGAGATTGTTGGGTTTCCGGAGCAACATCAGGAAAGACTGGGTTGTCGGTAAGATCAAAGACATATATTTGTTTGTCGTCTGATGTGATAGGAACAGTAGGGACTGGCCCGGCGTTTTTAAAGATTGGGCGGTTTTTAGCTTTGTCCAACTCGATAAGATCTCCTGCGAACTTGGACCAAGATTTGTACCAGCAACGCTGCCACCTTTACTTTACTAATCATAGTAAAGTATCGGTATCGTATCTTTTTTGCAGTATCCTACCCCCGATACTCAGTATCGGTATCGGCGATACTGTACTCGCTGGGTCCTGACATGGTATCCTGGGATCCGATACCATATCCAGTATAGTACCGCGGAGGCCGATACTTTACCGGTTGGGGTCCTGGATAGTATCCCGGTATCTTTCAGTACCTTTCAGTATCTTATTTAGCACAAAAGCAAATGGGATACGTGATACAGCGCGATACTTTTCCAGTATTGTGTAAAGATACTCAATATCTTACCAGTATCGTTTAAGATACGCGATACTTTTCCAGTATTGTGTAAAGATACTCAATATCTTACCAGTATCGTTTAAGATACGCGATACTTTTCCAGTATTGTGTAAAGATACTCAATATCTTACCAGTATCGTTTAAGATACGCGATACTTTATCAGTATCGTAATGGTATCGTCAAAAACACTGATACTAGATACGTATCGGTATCGTACCTAGTATCGAGGATACTGTACCCAAACCAGCCGGGAACAGTATCTTGGAATTCGATACGGTATCCAGTATCGTATCCTATTGGGCTATACTGTACCGATACGTGTTCGAGACAGTATCTTGAAAAAGATACTTTACCGGGTATCCTCGATACTATACCGAGTATCGTATCGTGGCAGCGTTGGTACCAGTTCTTAGGCGCAAATGGGACGATCTCTGCATATTTTGACCGAACCCATTGCATATCTTTCTGGTTGGAACCATCTGCCAATTCATATTTGGTTTTGAGAGATTCCAACTTCTCTGAGACCAATCTAGCAGCTTCGAAATCGAAACTACCGGCATTGCTCATTTGAAAATTGTTTAAATAGAATACTATTATGTTTTATGTACCTTTCTTGCAAACGATGATTGATTGCAAAAGATAATACAAAGATTTGATAGAGTATAGAAAAAATATAAGACGACTGTGAACTTCAATGGGAATGGATTAAATTTGATGGTGGTAAACAGCCTTGATGACATCATGGCTAAATTTGGGATATAAAAACAATATCTGACCCGTCAGCCAAATTTCATACATGTAACTTAAAGCTCAAATTTAATCCACATTCCAATTGGTTAATAACCAGTTACCAACTCCTAAACTAAAATAGTAAGATAGGGGCTAAGAACAATTACAATAAATTGCAAGGAATACTGATAATGAGATTGAATGAGCCAATGTGAATGCTGAAGTTAAGTGTGATATCTTCTTCAAGTCTTAAGTTACATATGTGTATCTTCCCATATATGATAAACATGTTGTAATGAGAAAAAAATACAAATGCTGATTTTGATTCAATCAAAGCAGTATGATATTTGAATTCCACAAGGTGACACTTGCACTGGTGTACTTGAAGAGCCATGAATTTCACTCAACTTGTTTCCTATTAGTATGCTGCTGATTGCAATGAAGTTAATCTTTCAGTAAGGAACTCTGTAAACTCTGTCTTGACCACCACTCCTGTTTCATCAACCAATAGAGGAAACAACAAAAGGAAAGCCCTGGAAAATTGTAGCAGAGCTGATAAGATTTGTGACAAAACATGCAGGCGCATGTATCTGAAACTTGCAAGAACCCATCATGCCCCAAAAAACCTTCTGATTGCACCAGAACTACTTCAAGAAGATAAAAGGTAAAAATTCTTCTAATGCTGTAGCTAGTGGTTCTGGTGAATCAAAAGCCTAGGCAATGTAAGACTAGCTCAGTTTGTAGTTCCTGATCTGTGTGAAACACCCCTGGGCCCTACTGTCCTAACTGAAGATTGCAATAAAAATTGTGATATTATTGTGATATTATTGGTGTTCTTTCTGAGCCCACAGTCCCACTTCCTTCTCAAGGAAATTCCCCTGGTCAAGAGCCTATATCACAGGCTACCTCTTTGCTTGCCAATAGTCTAATCTGAACAAGTGAGAAAGTGCCACTGATTAAACCTTTTAGTTTGTGTGACTTTCTACCAAGAACTCCATGCAGGAAGCAATGCTGTCAAATAGTTGCCATGCACTGCCTGCATATTTGCCTCGGAGACAAATTTCCGAGGAGTTCTCGGATGGCACCCCCGAGGAAAAGGGAACCCAAGGGACAATTCCAAGGCAAATTTTGGCCCTGGCCATTGCCTCGGATTGGATCCTTGGATTGTGCTTCACTTGGAGTCAAAATCTGAGGACTCGTTGGATTTTTGGCACCAAGCCTAATATGCTGGCTGTGATGCCTTCTGCATCCTTACCAGTCAGTGAGCTCCATAATTCCCCAACTGGAGCTAACAAGGATTTCCTCCTAGATGTATTGTCAACAATTGAAGATGACTCAGGTCTGCCACAAGTTAAATTTGTTGTTACACTGAACAATATTTCCACTGTAGTACTTTGAACACTGGTGTGAAACAATCCCACATTTCTCAACTTTATGTAGATGAAAGGAAATTGATCTCTAAAAGTACTCCCTTACATCCTGTGGCATATGGTATTTGGGGAAAGCCTTATAAATGCAATCATTTGGCTAATTTGAAAATAGACTTTGGAATAATTTCCATTGGTCATGCTCTTTGAGTATCCCCCTTATGGTCATACAAAATGATCATTGGTATGGAATGGATCACTCATTATGCAATGTCAACGGATTGCCCCAATGGTACATGGGTACTAAGAGATTCAAAAGGAAATGAGCATTCCTTTTGACCAGCAGCCATTCTGAGTCTTTTGGAAACTCTTCATGTTACAGATGGTAAAAATGAAATCAAAATGGACAGAGCTCCCTGTACTTGGGGTTTGTCAGAACACAAGAAACCCAACAATCAGAACAAACAAGCATAAAAGAAGAGGAACTTAGAAGAACAAAACCGTGATCTTACTCAGCTCTAATTGGGGTTTGTAAGGAAAAGGAGAGCCCAATGTGAGCTAGGTGACTAAGCTATACCAACTACTGTACCTCTGTAAACCAATCCTACTACATGTAACTTTTCTTACAATAGTACAAGCGCATGAGACTATCCAGAAAATTGACAAAGTACAAGGCCCTAGGGAAGAGATCCCCAGTACACTCCCAGACATGTTCACTGCAGATCTCAACTTGGTCCAGAAAGTGACCAGGGTAGTTCTGAATTTAGGCATTTATTTGATTATATTATCAAAGCTCCTAAAGAGGAGCGAGTAGTACAACATCTAATGGATACAGCTGATAGTAAGCCAATAGCCAAGGCTGTTCAAAAGATGCCACCTTTTCTATTGGCTAACTTTCAGATGAAGTTGAGATCTTTGAAGAATAATGCTTCTATAGAACCTTCTACCTCATCTCGGTCTGAGTCATCACCTGCTCTTTTTTCCAAGATCCCATTTGTCAAATTAAGTTTTGTTAAACTTATAGGGCTATCAATGTCATTACCAAGAGGGATAGAAACCCCCTTTTTCTTATCCAAGACTGTTTCAATCAACTGCATGGCACAGTTTGTTTTTCCAAATTTGATTGCTAACAGGTATTCCATCAATTTAAAAGCTCCCCACACCTAAGACTGCATTTAGCACAAGATTTGGACATTACAAGTGGTTAGGAATACCATTTGGGCTTGCAAATGCTCAGAGTGCTGTTCAACATGTGACGAGCAACATTTGTATAAGTCTATATGGATGACATACTTGTAAACTCCAAGGCTGGAAAAGAACATGAAGAGAATGTTCAGTTGGTTTTACAAGCTCTGCAACGAAAGACCTAAAATGCAGTGCTGCCAAACATGAGCTATTTGCTGACACAATACAGTTTGTTGGCCACATGGTTTCAGTCTCCAGAGTTTGTCCCATGAAGGACACATTGCACACTGTTCAGGAATGGCCTGGGCCATTAAATGCCACTGAGGTCTGTTCTTTTGTAGGAGTCACAGCAGATTAATAATGTTCTGTTGGAGGCTTCTCCAAGATAGTTTCTCCATTGTGTGCCCTCACTGAAGGTAATGTGACAAAGAAGTCAAATTTAGGTTCTTTGGATGGCTGTACATGAGTCAGTTTTTGTGCTTCTTGAGCATGCTCCTCTTGAGTCACCTATTTCAATCACCTCAGACCCAAATAAGCCTTGTATTATTGATACTGATACAAGCAACTTTGATCTTGGGGTTCTCTTGCTTCAAGGTGAGGATTGAAAGGTACGTTCAGTGCCTATGAATCATTCAAATTAGGTCAGGCCAACATACTTATATGGTTTAAGAGTGTGGACTCTTAGCAATTATCCACACTTGCAGCAAACGGAAGAATCATGTTGAAGGAGCTGTACAGGACACAATTTTATGAATCAACCATGTTACTTTGACATATTTACAGAAACAAGCCCTCACCACAAGAAGGCTTCTTTGTTGGATCAAAGAATTTGGGAAGATGACAATAAAGTTTAAGTATAAAGCTAGCCAACATTGTCCCAGATGCCTTGAGTTGTAGGTGTGAACCCAAAATCTTGGTAATTCAATATTGTGATGCTTGACAGTGTGCTGGACTCCATAATCCAACTAATTGACCTCTGCTGATACCATATATTAAAACATTACAAGAATTTCCCAAGTGGGTTACTCCAGCAGTGATGGAGACTGCTATTCACAATTCACTTTCACTCATAGATTATCCCCATGAGGCAACTAGATCTGTGTTGGCACGGTAATGAGAGCGAGGAAAGTCCCTTTATTCCTTCTTGCCAACAAGCCAAGTTAAGGGATTTGCTACCCTGAAAATATGGCCATTGCGGAAGAGATGAGACCATATCTTGTCTTCAAAATTGAGGATGGCAGCCAGGTTGCTACAAGGACTTAGAGACCTATTGTAAGTATTATGCCAAATGTCAGGTTTTTGAGTCATCTGATAAGGACCAAGAGACTGCTAAACAGATCCCTTTAATTCCTGTAAATCCACGTGAGTGGTGCAAGTGGGCAGTAGATTTTATCTCCTTGCCAGAGAGTAAAGATGGGTATGAATGGATCCTGCACATGATTGATCATGGAAGATGTTGGCCATTGGGTATTCCTTTGAAAACATCAACTTTGGCAAATGTTGCAGAAGCGCTATACAGAGACCTTGGACGGTCTATGGGGTCCCTTTAAAGATAATTTGCAATAAGGGATAAAATTTTCCGTCAAAAGAAATGTCTAATTTTTATTGTGGATTCTGTCTTCATAAATTGGACACTTCAGGCTACCGTTTTCCTTCTAAGAGGAAGTGTGAGCATTTCAATGGGTTGTTGGAAAAATCCTCGTTTAAAGCCAACAAATCAAAAGACCAACAAGTTTGCCTGAGTACCTTGCAGAGGATGTTTTTTCTGTAAGAATAAATAAGAGTAAAGTGACCATTCTCAATTTACAATGTGTTTTATGCATATGTTTAGTAGAAACAGAATTGATCTAAGGCACAAGATAGAGATGTAGTTTTCTTTCAGTTGTAAGTATTTTTAAGAAGTGAATTGTCAACAAGGTAAATAAGGGAGTTTCTCAAGGACAAAAAATGGTGTTTACTGAAAAATCCTGAGGGGTGCTCTATTGGAGCTTACCTGGTATCAGGAAGACTACTCATCTCTCACAAAACTGGATATTTTGAGGTATAATATTTTGAGGTGTTGATAGGGGTGTTGAGACTATCACTGCAAGGGTGTTTGGTCAAATGCCAATGCTGTTCTCTTTTGAAATAGCCAATCAGAAGACCCTAGTAATACATTGGCACATAGAGAAATTTTCTTTTTTGAAAAGATGGGAAACAAACAATCAGATTGCCCCCAAAGTCATACAAAGCAATTTGATGTTCTGAAAAGCTTGGTTTCAATTTGGAAACCTCATTGAGTTCAACTTTAGGGAATGATCAATGTTTGTGATATTTGTGCAAGATGACTTGGTCTTTGCTTGCAACAGCCATAGGATTATCATATATAAATGAAGAAGGGTACCCCTTAGATCAACATATGTGATCTCAAAATGATTCTTGAAAAGTCCTTCCAGGACTTTAGTTTTCATATTTTTTGAAAATTCCAAGACGGAGAATGGTTCTCTGGATGAATTCATTCAGCTCTCAATTGAATAATAATGCATGTCATGTCCATGGAGTGCTATGTTTGCTTTTGGTATGTTGGTTATAACAAAACTTTCTTTACTTGATTTGTTGATAATAGTGAGACCAAAAGCTCATGTTGATCATTTTCCATGCATATAAATAATAATTGAGAGACTTATCCTTTTGAATTTGTGAAATTCGTCATGAATTTTACAATCAGAAATTGACCAATTGAAGATATCTTGTTTATGAAGTCAGATGTGGATTAGATTCATGTTTGATTTACCGTCAAAGATCTTTTTGATGAAAAAAGAACAATCGAATATGAAAAACCCAGAGCCTTCAAGTAAGCAATCCACATAAATTGCAGTTGAGAAAATAAAGAATGAGATGAGATGAAGAAAAATATGAATCAAATTCAATTCTGATGTTTTACACATGATCAGAGAAAGGTAAATGTCCAAGGAAGTCCCTTCACCAAAGTAAACTTCACAGAATGACCAATTTGTTAATGTTCTTGAAAGAATGTCGTTTTAAGTGTGATGCACTAACAGAAGGAATTGGTTTTTACAGAGAAAATGAAACAAGGCATCCCTTGTGAATGGGCCAACACCCATTCTCACTCACCTTGCTTCGGATCTTGTTTTGAGGAGGTAATGTCATGGCAGATTTGTGGTTCGGCTTCTATGCTGATTCAAGCTTCAGGTGCTGGAAAATAATATGATGTTCCAATTGATTTTGATCTATTAGGATAAACTGTATTGGATCCCAAAGGTTGACCTCCTCTGGCAGATTTAACATTTGCACGAAATGATCCATAAATATTTCCTTTCCTGTAATTTGTTTTGAAAAAAAGATGATCAATCATTTAAACTCATGATCATCTTTTTGGAGAGTTTTTTGACAACTTTACTTACGGTGCATATTCACAAACATAAAATGGAACAGGAGATTGAGGTAATGATGCCCCATCAATATTTGTACACGAAACAGTGGCACATCCAACATGAGTAGTTGACTCCCATACTACCTCTGTGATTGTTGAAGTATTTTGACAAGATGTAAGTTTTCAGGAGACATGACATTGAGGACAAAATGATGAGAAATAACTGACGTGTGAAATGTGAAAACTGAGGAGAAGCTGGATCATATGAATCCTTCTCCTGTGGTCCTTCTACCCATGCTATAACAGTATCTTCAGCCGATTCTTGACCTGCCGCAATATTCTATATGAAAAATCCATTGAGTTAATTTGTTTCGAGAATCACGATTGACAGATCAAGATGAAAGTTACCTCTCCGCTTGGATTATTTGGGGTATGCCTCCATCGACATGAATTTGCAACTCCTTGTGCTTGATTTGCAAGACTAGAATCCCACTTTAAATCAGGAGCTCCATACCTAGATCTGTATAAATTATGACCATCTAGCCATCTTTTGGAGCAAACAATTAAAAATATGATATAAGCATCATACGAGTACCGATTATAAATATTGAAAATCACGTACTCCCTCATATCGCCTGTTCCTCGTTGAGAGGTAGATTCTGTGACATCGTCGACTGTTCTGGTAGGTTGAGCTGATTCAGTAGGTCTTGCAGTATCACTACTGTCTGGCGATTCAGGTAAATCACTTGTTGTGGTTGTGGTTGTGGTTGTTCCCTTGTTTCCGGATGGGCTACTGGAGACAGACGTGGATCCTGATGGTCCATCGCCACTTGGTGCACGGGATGGGTCGTTCCCACTCGGCGCGCTTGATGAGTCATCTTGACTCGACGTGCGCGATGGCCCGTTGCCACTTGGTGCGATCGATGGGTCGTTCCCACTTGGTGCGCTTGATGAGCCATCTTGACTCGATGCGCGCGATGGCCCGTTGCCACTTGGTGCGATCGATGGGTCGTTGCCACTCGTTGCACTCGATGGGATATTTCCACTCGTTGCACTTGATGGCACATCACCACTTGTTGCACTTGATGGCACATCTCCACTCGGTACGCTTGATGGGTTATTGCCACTCGGTGCGCGGGATGGATCATTTTCACTCGAGGCGCTCGATGACCCATAGCCGCTCGGTGTTCTGGATGGCCCATTGTTGTTCGGTGAGCTTGATGGGCCCGAGAAGTCGTTTGGCGGAACAGGGTTGTAATATTGACCCTGAGAAGTGGTGTGCTTCGATGTTTGAGGAATTTCAGCGCCTTTCGTCGAGCCGTAAGGACCGTTGGTGTCAACATTTGGGGTGATAGTTGATACATCAGGATAACTGTAAGTATAACTCCAGAGTGCAGAGCTTGCTTGAGAGATACCTCCGCCAACTGGCATGTTCCCGAAAGTGGCTGTAGTAATAGTCGTCACTCCATCTACTGTCTCAGAATGCCATGATGACTCCCAAAGGGTATAATTCCCCTCAGAAACTGTTTGATGTCTAACGCGTAGATTTCTTGTTTTGTAAATTGAAGAGAGTGCCCGACTGTTAGCTTGGAATGCGAGGATTTCAAATCCTATAAGGATACAGATCAATAAGTTAAAGCGGTTTCTCAACATCTGATTGCCGCTAATAAATACTAAGAAATCTTATCCGCTGTGCTGATAATGAACAGGTTTTTGAGAGAGCGAAAACACGCCGACAAGTTCGTGGCAGATCGATCTCCTTTATCTGGCTGTGAATCCGTTGAGAGAATTTCGAAAGGTGAATAATGGAATCGACGACAAAAAGATATAGGGAAATGACAGAGGGAAAATGGAATACGAAAATAAAATAAAATAACAAAAACGACGAAATAGATTGTAAGGAAACAAGGAAGTGAATTGATTGCCACCTTGATAATATAAAGTCAATCATAAATCAAAAAAACATCTTTAAAGGAGACTCAATGTGCGGCAGACCAAAACAAAAAGCAGCGGAATGACAGGCCTTGCATCTTGATATAAAGTTATAACTGAGTTGAATGTCTTATGACCTGGTTCACCTCGATCTCGATCAAGTCATACTTCCACGAGAAGTGTATTCACGAGCGCTTTCAGTCTCATTGTGGCAAGTCATGAAAGTGTCCCGCATGGTTTGTTTCGAGGACTTTTGAGATGTTTCAAGTATGTATACGAGTGAGACTTGAGAATGACTTGAGGGGTTGTTTTCAAGGCGTCGAAGCAGGTGCCGCCCAAACCAATGCCTGATAAACAATTTCGAGGAAACCCTTCCTCGCTCAAACAGATACTGCGGTAAAGTGCTTTGTTCTCAGTCTTTAAGAAATAAATGAAGGTCTCTTTGCCGGTGATCACACTGCCACACACTCAATTCAAGTTACATTCGCCAACTAACATTGACTCGCTGAAAACGGGCTTTTGTGAACACACCTTGGATCGAGGTGAGCTGATGGCACCCGTATACGTTGATAATCGCCTGATCGCAGAAGAAATGAACTCGCCACAAATCTCGATGTACATAGTCAACCAGAACTTTGGCCGAATTGGCTCATTCTTCATGTGCTCCGTTCCCTGGAAATATATGTGAGGGATAAGGCAGAAGTTCGCACAATCCAGCCGCATATATCCAAGGGTGTAAAGGCTCATTGATTGTGGACCTCAAATGAGCTCGCACAGATCACGTTCCATCGCGGGATCGACCAGCGATGTTATGAAGATGTAGCGTTCATGATAAGGTACTTTCGAGATCAACAGGCTTTAAAGAAAATCGAATGTGAAAAGCAAACAGATAAGACACACGAGCCTGTGGGCGGACACTTGGCTTTTTAAAGGGCATTTCTATAGACTGGTGAACATGACTGGACAAAATCAGTAAACGATGATGAATTGAATAAAGAAATTTGGAAAGACCGGGCGGGAAACAAAGCCACTGAGACCAGAGTGATGGTTGGATGTTGACAGTTGAATAATCAATTGCTGGCACATATCCATGTTACACGCAGGACATCTGAAATGCCTGTAAAATGTAAAAAGCCTGTAAAGCCATAGTAAAACCTATCAAACGAACCACAAGTGAACCGATATCGAGCTCTCCATATATATTTTGAAACAACGCCGTCCCTTCTGCCGTCTCATCCAACACCTCCATCACATCCGATTCATCCACCTCATCCTCCACCATGCTCATCACCCGACCTCCATATCCGTGCTGCTTTACACGGATAAAATGTCGCCATTCCACTTCCGATGGCCACTTTAGCTGGTTAGTTTTCACTCTTCAACCTTTTCCTTCCTCACAATCCTTTTTTCTCATTATATGATGATTGGAGGCATTTGGCTGTAGGCCGCCTTTTCTACCCGTTTTGAACTTGGAGTCATTTTTTTATTTGACTTCCAATCTAAATATGTTAGACTTGGCAGCACTGACGAAAACCATTCCGCTACCTTTTACCGCCTGTCTGACTCTTACTGTTTCATTTTAATCAATTTCATACCTCGTAACTTTTTGAATCTTGAAGCTGACTTTGACCTTTTCTTTCCTTGTAAAGGTACCCTTGCCTATTTCAACATCCACGCTCGCAACCATTTTTTTTTCTTGTAACCTCTTCATCCCATCTTGTACTTCTCCCTCATGATTTGCAATAATCATATTGCACACTGTGCTCCTTATTCATAAAGAAAGAGACATAGAGACATGTTTGCTTGAAATTCTTGTCTACTAGTGAGCAACCGTGTGAGCCATCTGATTACGCTGATTATTTACGTGCAGTCTGCCAAGCCTGGAAACATGAGCTTCAAAGAAGACTTGATCATGAGTTTCCTCCTCAATACTGAGCAACGCTCGCGATTCAGAAAGTGCTCACCCAAAATGTACTAAGGGAAGTTCGCGTTTTCACAACCGATTTGTTGGCTCACAGTGCTTGAATGACATGATGATTAAGTAGCACAATAAGTTAGAAAATCAAGTTTTCAATTCCAAGATCAACATTTCCAAAAACATCTTGAACCAAAAGACCCTGCCTGATATCTTCTCAAAGCACGAAATGAGTCCATACCGTCCATAAAGAAAAGGACGACCAAATTGAAAAATGCTTCATAAAAACCCATCAAAGATCAACCCACTGATCAATGAATAGATTTCCTACAATCTTCTCATACATCCCTTAGGCTTCATCCATCCATTAATCAAACCTTCATCGCATTCCAAAAAAACCAAAAACCAAAAAAAAATCCATTTAACTCATCTTCACTTCACCAAATCATAAAAAAGTACACCAATTAGTTTTTTTTCATATTTGCTTAAGTACACATCTTCTTTAAATCTTCAAATCTTAAAATCTTAAAACCTTCAAATCCTAAAATCCTAAAATTCACTTTTTTTTAAAACATATCAATTAATTTCTGCTATTTATAACGGGAACTACTAAAACCAGCCCGCTTTAAAACCTGCGACCGCCCGCTTTTGTTGACTATCACATATCTGTTGACAGCTTTTGACACCTCAGAGAGCCGGAACTCTCATCAACTTTCACTCGAAGGAATCAGCTGATATTGGACTGAACTGTAGTTCAGACCCGAGGTACTTATTCTATTCCTTGTCTGAATTCAATTGAAATGTAATCAAATAGAAACCGGGCGGTCTTGACTCTTGTTAATTCTTGAACCAATTGTTCTTGTATTTCAAAACACGAATTCAGGAGAGAGAGATAGTAAACAATCGGGAATCGATCAAGTCAACAGAGCATGTAGAGGTATGTATGTAGTTACAATCAATGATGTGATCAATCATCCGTAGTGGAAGAAAGGTCCGGGAACATTGCAACACCATATGATTGACTCTCTTTGAGAGTTTCTAAAACTTTTGGATTTGAGAGAGGTAAATTGAGGTCTTCAGAGATCAATTGCATCGCAACCTCAGGTAACAAAACTTGTCAAATGAAGAAATTGGCAGACAGAGGAGCAGTTCTGGTATCATCGAGTTTGAATCTAGGCAAGGAAGTTGTGATGAAAACTTTTTCAAGTGTACTTAAGATGACTTCGAGTCCGGCCATCCCATAACTATGGTATAGAGTTTGATTAGAAAACGAGTTGTTTTTGGAGTGAAACTTAGTGACTCACTATCCTGGTTGTTCAATCTCAAACTGATTGAATTGATTCATGATGGAGTTTCTGCTGGGACCAGCTTGAGTCCATGTAGCAATGGCTGGATCATAGAACTGCGAGTCTCGGTTGTTCACAATCTTGAGTAGATGTTCTTGATAAGCCTGTACACGTCTAAAAGGATGGGGTTTAGCATAGAGATACATGTGTATTCAGAAGTGGATGCGACATACCGGCATAAGACTTTTGAATCAAATGAAGTCGGCCAGCCGCGTTCTTTTGCCAGGGGAATTAAGTCCCGTTCAAGCTTGTGCAGCTGACAGGTAGAAGCTATCTCCCAAAACTGCAATACATGATGTCAGACAGGCCCAAGTGAGGCTAGCAAGAGCTATTAGAGAGTCGAACAAAGATTAACTTACTGGAAGATCAACTGCCTCCGGGTTACCAGGAAGAGGTCTTTTCTTAGCGTGCGGCTTGGCAAGATGAAACTGAAGCTGTTCTTGAAACTTCTTGGAAGGTTGCTTGGGGAGTGGGTCGTCACATAATGGACATTTGCGTTCATCTATGTCGGATTGATCATCAGAATCATCAGAATCATCAAGGTCCACAAGAGAAGAATCGAGCAGATCGAATACACTGCTGGTTGAAGCAGCTGCAGGGATGTCTTGCTCATTCTCATCATCGAGAGATTTTTCTTCATTGGTGAGTTGTTGAGGGCGGGGGCATCGATTGGCTTGATGCCCTGTCTGATTGCATTGACTACACTTGGAAGTCTTTGTGACGGTCAGACGAGGGAGCTCAGGCATTGGATGTCGAGAGGCAGCTTGACGTTGAGCAGCGGTACAGTTGTTTGCTTTGTGTCCGTTTCCACCACACTGGCCGCATTTGTATGATCGTTTGTTTTGCTTTTCCAAAACATTGAAGTCAGATTGGTACCGTGCTGTTGAAGACTTTGAGCGTCTTTTTTGGGCGTCAAGTTTTGGGCGTCCTCGGCCATTTGATCTGACATCTGGATTAGTTATCATGACAAGGGCGAACCGATTTGACTCAAGTTGTTTGATCTCGCTGTGTATCTTGCGAAGCTGATGCTCAGGAAGGTCAGACAATACCTCGATTTTTCTTTTCATCGAGGACCTCAAATCATCGAATGTAGCCGGTGTAAGATCAAGGCCCAACTTCCACTGATCATGGATCTGATCAATTGTAAGAATACCACCGTTGTTCAACATTTCAGCTAGCTCATGTGAGCAAGGCATTCCCCAAGCACCACGGAACGAGCCGGTACATGGACGTAAACCGCAGTCAGGTATGAGGACAAATTGTTCTTTAAGCTTCAGAAGTGCAAAATTTGAGAGCTTGTTTTGAACGGTTCAAAAACTATCAGGAAGTCCGTTGATTGACTTGTTCGTCTCGATTCCTTCCAGGCCCATATACTCGCTGATCTGATGCTCCAGAGCGTGTGCGATAGAGTTGAAACATGATAGAAAATCTTGATTCCCACCAGTGATAAACAACTTGATGTGGTAATGTGATCCTTCAACTCTTGATGTACTCGAATTGCCAAAGTGGACTTGCTTTGATGTAAACATCACCACAAACTTTTGAGTGAGCTTGAGCCACGTATTGTTAAGATAGTCGTAGAAGTGATGCTTCTTTGCAATTGCACTGACCACAGAGAGGTTTTCATCGTATTCGGTTTGGTTTGTCAAGGAACAAAATACATTCCATGCCTTCATGAATGCATCCCATTCATCTGTGTCCACCTTGCCTTGTGGTGTCTTCACGGAACTTCTACAGTTCTTGAGTAGATTCTGGTTGATGTGCCAGATACATAGCAGGTGATGGGAGTCAGGAAATACAGTCTCGATGGCTTTGATTAACGCCCATTCGCGGTCGGTGAAGAAAGTCAAGGGTAGAACTGGGTTATCGCTGTTGAATATAACCTCCCGGAGCTGGGTGAGAGCCCACTGGTAGGACTCTTCACATTCATTTGACATGAAAACAAGAGCAACAGTGAAAGACCGATGGGTGTTTGTTGTTCCAACAACGTGGAGCAAGGGAAAATTGAACCAGTTGGTCTTGTATGTACTATCTAATCCAAGGACCGTTGGAAAGTGTTGTCCAAGCCGTATCCCATCAGGACTTGCAAAAAAAAAGTTTAGAACCTTGCCATTCAAGTCGGTCTTTGTACGAGATGCCCAATCCTTCTTTTTTATAAGGTCCATGAGCCCCTGCATAGGAGTTCTACCTTTCAACCATTGATTACGGTGCTGAGCGCGCACATTGTTGATATCACGAATGAGAGGGGGTGGTCCTGAGCTTGAGCGAGCTAGAAGTTGTCTGATTTGTCGAGGTCGTAATCCAGCATCGGAGAGAATACAAATCTCTTTCTTCTGTTCGCGGGTCAGTTTGCGGTATTGAGCCAGGTTCTCTGCAATGATGAAAGGTTCGTGATTATGATGATGACTTGCACCTTCATCTGTCTTATTCATTGTAACTTTCCATGTCTGTGTACGTGACCAGAAGTTCAGTGACACAGCATATTGACATTCTGCCTTGATTGTGGATGTAGTACGAAGAGTAGCAGTCGAGATGTGTTTGCCGGCACGTGAGCATGAAAGATAGATGCGAACAGTTTTCTTGAACTCCGTTTTGTGACTAGTTACTGCAAGTGAATAGCCCTGGTGTCGTGCCACTGCTCGAAGGTACATCAATCCATGATGCATTGAATGGAATTGCTTTCCAACAATCGGGTTTTGAAGCAAGCGAGCTGGAGCAGCACCTACAATACATGTGATGAGCTGAGTGTTGAACCACAGAGATATTATTATTAGATTGGACTGACCTTCAATAGGAAAATCAGGATCTCTTGTAAACTTTTCATCAGCATTCAAGGTTTCATCCAAGCTATCATCACTGTCATTCTCATCGTCTTCGACATTCTTGTCTTTTTGTCCAGACTCATTTACAGTGCTTGTCATCTCGGTTTCTGGAATCTCATCTTCCTCTAATTCCCAGTCCCCATCGGGATCTGCATGGGTTACTTGATGATGTTGATCATGGTCGTTTTGGCTGTCATTGTTGAGATCATGAGTAACATGGCGGATGACTTCTGGAGGAGGAGGAGGATTTCGAGGTAAGAATTCGTGAGCTGATCTGTTCATTGGAGTGTGCGGATAGGTGTACATATGCTGAGAAGGGCTGCAGTAGAGATGTTGTGGTAAGGTCATCGCATTGTCGTGAGTAACATGGTTGGCCACTGGTTGAGGAGGAAGATAGTTTTGAGGCAAGAACTCAGAAGCTGCTACATTCATTTGAGTGTGTGGATAGGTGAACATAGGGTACGGATGTTGTTGAACAGGAAGGTTGGGTGCGTAGCGTGCGTAGCTAGTCATGGGAGGATGAACTTCAACTGGTCCTTGATTAATGCTGAAAGGGATGGATGCGCAAGGTGACAAGGGAGGGGGGCCTTGATGGGGCCAAAGATTTGCTGGATAAGTCCCAACAAGTGGTGGGTAGACGGTGTGATTGGGAGAAATCACATTTCCCTGATAGGCTACTTGGTGATTTGCCAATGTAACTGGGTGAAAGCCAAAATTTGCGGGGTACTGATAAAATGGAGGTGCATTACTATCGGGGTTATTGTACGGACTTTCAGAAGCTGGATTGTGTTGGTGTCTGTGGGAAGATTCAGGCATGCTGGTTAGGTTGAAAGGCAGATAGTTTTGCTCACTCCTCCTTCTTGTGAGCAAGAGGGAGGAACTTATAACTTGTAAGTTTGCCTCTCACTTGTAAAATTCCTTGAGGAATAGTGTATGTGATTTCAATAAGTTTACTTGACCGCCCGCTTTATGTCAGCTTTATTTCATAGAAGTCTCGAGTGAGAGTTGATGAGAAGTCCGGCTCTCTGAGGTGTCAAAAGCTGTCAACAGACATGTGATAGTCAACAAAAGCGGGCGGTTGCAGGTTTTAAAGCGGGCTGGTTTTAGTAGTTCCCTTTATAACACACAAACACACACACACAAAAAAAGAAAAAAAGAAAACTAAAAAAAAGAAAAAGATATATAAAACAAATCACAACAATGAAATTAAGAGGGAAAAAATCAATACAACATCCCAAAAAAGAAAGAAAAAAAAAAAGTCAAAAGATCCATCACAAGAAACCAAATCCAATAAATGTTCCAAATCAAATCAAAAAAAAAAAAGAATCCACCCACATAATCCAAACCCACCTACCCCAAAGACAAGACGCCCACCAAGTTCACCAAGCAGATCCCATCCCTTCTCCATTCCCCTCTCTTTCTCCAGCTTCAATACCAACCTGCATCCTACCCGAACTTCTCCTACTTCTAATCTCATCATCATCCAACCTATTCCTACCAACAGCAGTAGTCCCACAACTTCCATCCCAAGAAACTCTCTTAGAATCAGCCGATTCTAATCTCGAAATCTTTGATTTCATCATCCCATTTAAAAACTCTAGTTGGTTAACTCTTTGTTTGAGTCGATAGACTTCTTCATCTCTTACATCTTTTCGACCATGAAGATGATCTTCATCAAACGAAGGTGGTGTTAAAGGTTTCAAAACCAATGGATTCATTCGACGGTTCAGCTCTAGGGGTGTTGAATGATACGATTCGTTATCAGATGATTTTGATGAACTGATCGATGATGTTCGTTTGGAAACCAATTGATGTTGAGAATGTAATGGATAAGATGATAAAATACTTGATGAAGACGATGAGACTCGAGTTTTAGGTTGAGGTGATTGATAAGCTTCTCGAGCACTTTCTTCAAATGAGATTGGAGGTCCTGAGAATCGTGATGGTGATTGAGTTTCATTGAATGTCCTACTGACTAATTGTGATAAAGGTGGAAGTCTGGTTCTTGGTCTGCCTCGTTCGTTTGACGAGGATGATGAAGACGAACACGAAACTGGGGTTTGGTGAAGATCTACTGAAAATGATCTTCCTAATGGTGACGTAATAGGCTACAAAACGTTCAAAGCAAAAAACCGGTTAGATTTGAATGTAGTTTAAAAATAGAAACTGGTGAAAAAGATGACATACTGAAAGGTTCAGGTTCGAATTAATTGATAATTGATTCAAATTAGGCACTTTAAGATGACTCATCACTTCATTTCGATCATTCAGTTTTGACTGTTGTTGATGATGATGAAATTCTTCACGCGAACTTGGTTCTCGATCAAACTGAAGATCAGAAGTAGAACCTAAACTATTCCTAATATGATTCTTATGAGTCTGATTAGACTTAAAGTTATTCAAACTAAGACTACGAATCGAAGTTAACGTGTTGGGTTGTTGATCATCTTGGATTAAGATGGATTGAAAATGATTAGGTTGAGTTGGTTTTCCATTCAAGATTCGTTTAGAAATCGAAATCGGTTCGATAGGTAAGGTTTCTTTTCTTCTTTTAGATCCAATCGAATGATACAAAACCCGATCATCATGGTTCACATTCGATTCATCTTTCACGGTTGTAGAATGATAATAGTTTGGATGAATTTGTGAATCTAAATCTAACACTCCACCTGGTTCACTTTTCCTTGAATTGAGAAATGATCTATTGATTTGATTTTCTTGTAAATCTTTTGAAGTGGATTGAAACGAATGATCTAATTCATCACTATGATAATGTTCATTTAATGAGATAGGTGATGATTCGGATTTGATGTCATCCATTGATAGATTTCCATTAGGAGTAGATTGAATTAAAGTTAATGGATGACTCAAGAGTTTAATAGACTTTTGTGATTTTGATTTAGGATTAGATGAAGTGATTGATTTATTAGTTTTTGAATGAAGATGATTTACTTCTCGATCGATAGCTTTGATTCGATGACGTTGTTTGATAACATCAGTTTTGAGTGAGATCGGTCTAGGTCTTCCTTTCATCTTTTGAAATAATGCACATGCATTACAAAGTGTCGCTCCTGATTCATCTCTACGCCAAAGTGGTGTTGTCTGTGAAGAAACACGAAATGGAAATGGATTAGTGATCTTGATTTGTAGATGTGGTGTTGAAAGAGATTGACTCAACTTGAGTAGAACAATTTGCACAAGTTGGAATTGAAACTGGTATTGAAGATGACAAATGATCTAAAGTTAAACCAGTTGGAGTTGAGATGATCTTATTTTGATGATGGTTGATAGTAGTAGTAGTAGTGGTAGTAATAGGTTGATTTAAGATGTTAATTGGATGATAAGACATGAATGAAGAAGAAGAAGATATCAAATGTGAAGAAGAAAGTAGTATAAGAGTATAGATTTTTAGAAGATGATTTCTAGAAGTGGTGAAATGAATTTAGATTTTAGATTTTTTAATTTTACAAAAGACGGATAGACTGAAACAAATTGAGATGACTACTTTATAAACAAAACGAATTATAAAAGAACAAGGCAGCAGATAATTAGCAATGCGTAGTGATGATGATAGACTTGCAAAAAGAAGATAAGTTTGAAGTCAATTTACAGAGTGTTACATAAAAATGATAGAATAGATGAATCCCAATAAATGATCAGGATCAAAAAGTCTAAAGTCTGAAGTATCTGAAGTATCTGAAGTATCCACAGATTAAAAAACAATAATGATCGAAATAGAATTATAGAAATAGAAAAAGTTTGTGAAGGATTGATGGATTGATTAATTACTATCTCCTTGTCTTCTTCTGTTCTTTTATATTTACATAACTCTTTCTTTCTCTCCTTCAACTCTCTTCACTCATTCATGACTCACTCATGACTCACTCACTCACTCAATCGATTGATCTGAAATGCAATCCAATCGAATCGAATCGAGTGATTTGATCAGATTGGATTGGATTGGATTGGTTTCGATTTGATTCGATTGGAATATGGAATTTGATTTGATTTGATTTGATTAGTCTCTTTCTTTCTTAAAACAGTCAAGAGTATAAAAGGTTCTTTTAAAAACTTTGAAAACTTAAATTCATCTAAAGCGTAGCTCACTTCTCCAATCGTAACTCTTCCTCCACGATCTGTCTTAATCTAAATTAATGATTGGCTAAACGAATTCTGATTGAGAAAATCCAAGAAATCTTTTCAACTTTCAAGATCACTTTTTTTGGCATTTTCTTAATCGATCAATATTTCACCTATTTCCAATCATACAACAAAAACTCACCTATCAATCAAATCAATCAATCAATCAATCGGTTTATAATTTCTTTTGATCAAACCAAATCAGATAACATACGTACAAATTACATCAAATTCACTCAAGAACTTTATCATCAAGTGATCATCTCCTGAAAACCAAATGACGCAACCATCGTAAAGTTCTATCATATATTATCAGATATTATCTCTTTGAGAATTTGTTTGAAATGTTCGATTTCTAAACATCAAAACATTACTTTTTGATTTGGTCTACAAATTCAAATCAGGAGAATAGTGACGATTTAGAGTAAACCGATTGGGAATCGGGGGAGAATGGAAGATCGGTCGTCAATTTGAAAGTTGAAATTCCAATTCGAGCTTCAATTGTTGTACACCAGGGGGTAAACTTGCGGCAAGAAAACGGTTTTCGAAACCGTTTTCTTGCCGTCACGGTTTTAAACTACTTGCGTCGTTTCTGAGACGATTTCAGATGGGACCGCACGAATGCGGTTCCCATCACCGTTTTTGGCGGTGCAAGCAAACCGCCTCGGTGACCCCTGGACACGGTCCCTGGAACGTTCTGAGTTACAGCGTAGATTTCACAAAAAGGGAATCGAGCAGCGAGACTTGAACACAGGCTCAAAACTGAGCACAAGCCCGACCCGTGCCTCTTGCCTCTACACCATGCTGACCACAATGGGGAAACCCGTGTGTCATATGATGATTCTTTCGAATTGTCAATCGATTCATAAAACTAAAATTCCTCAATACCTTCATTCTGTTTTTGGAATGTCATCTGATTTTGGTGAAAAAGTATATAATTCTTCTAAAATCTTTACATCCCAAAAAACCAAAAAAAAACAGAGCTTTAATCTAATCCTCAAGCTTGCCTTTTCAATTATGTTTAGTAATTCTATAATGATGATCTTATTAATTGTTTTATTCCTCACATTTCAATCTAAGATTCTTCAAGGTTCGAATATTCATGGTGATCAAGAATCTTAAAAAAGGCAGAAATGAACAGATCGATTGTGAAAAGTCTCTCTTGGACTTTCTTTCAGATCAGTTTTAATTGACTCCCAACCTTATACTGACCTAGACTTTTTTATATCATCTTTTCTTTTTCTTTTTGTACGTATCGCGCTATCAAGAGCTTTGGAACAATTGTGTTATCAGAATGATTGGATGTTCGATGATCCACTCTTAATGGAACAAAGTTGTTCAACTTGTAAGGTCAGTCATGAACGAAAAATTATATATCTCATCATGATCAACATCTTAACAACTTTTTACACTTGATAATTCATCCTATAGATCACATTCGAGTTACGGGAAGGAAATCCAATCACTACGTCAGTACTTGAGTTCAGTTCATTCAAACTCACTGGACAGTTAGTTTTCTTGATCCAATGAGTATATCCATAATGCTTTCTAGTTTTCATGATCTCATGAAGAGAGCAGTCAAGGAAATCCTCAATCAATGCCACTCACATGTATGTTAAGTTTTTGGCCATTGTATAGGTCAAATCATAAATTCATTTGTTTCATACTAATAGTCAGGTTCGTCAAGCTTTCACAGTTAACTGGTAACGTTCATTTAGATAGCTGACCAGCTAACTTCTTTCTCTTGAGGTCTTTGGTAAACTGAGTTTCTGTTTTGATCATGCACTGTTCATATATTGACAGTTTGACACCGATTGCAATCGGTGTCGAACAAACCGCTTCACCACCGCCTCTGCAGCCGTTCTCAAACGGTTGCGAGATGCAGCTCGTTCCAGAAGCGGTCGTGGAACGGTGTCCGAAACGGTTTCGGCGAAACCGGTTCCACACCTTCCTGGGTGGTTCTGGTGACGAAACCTTTGAAATCGTCACAGGAACCGGCCGAGGCCGAGGACCATTACCCCCTGGTGTACTAGGTCTTGATCATTTGAATTGATCATCATGGCCTATAAATATCTACAACTTTGGACATTTTAATTTGTGATACGGGGCCCCTTTCGGTTTACCCGATCATCTTCAACTCGGATCTTATGTTATTCCTACTTGAAGTTCTTCTTATTTATTAAGTTGATCAAAAACTACACCACGGGTCAGCTCTGATATCGATTCGAGGTCATCTGGCCCGATGTCGATTTGATATCGAATCGAGATCGAATCGATATACAAATTGTTGATATCGATTCGATATCGGTCCAATATCAAATCGACATCGGACCCGTTTGGTTCCGTGGGTGATTGACAGGCCCTGAGACCTTGACCAATAGAATCAAACCAATTGATTTGTATTGAGGATTGGGAGGGATTGGGTCAAGAGAGGGTGGCTGGGTGGCACTGGCCAGTCTCTTTGAGCGCGCCTAACCAGGTGCTTTCAACGGGTTATGGTAAAAGCATATCTAAAACCAATCGATTGATTTCATGTAAGGGTAAATTCAGATTTGGTATATATAAACCATTATTTTGTTTTGTTTGAGAAATGGAACTATTGGTAAAGAAAAAGATCAATGGCTTTTGAAGTCTTAATGTGAAATTGAAACAGGTGAAATTGGTACAAACATTCTTTTTTTCTTTTTCTACTTAGATTTGGTTGGTTGACTTTTAGGTATTACTATGTACACATATGAACATAAGATAGGGAATGAAAGTGATAGAAAAATGAACAATAAAATTGCTAGAAAAACCTCGCAATCGCTAGCTCTGCGGTTTAAACCACTGACTTTCAAAATAAGCCGGGGTTCAGAGACATACTCTGAGCTGTCCACTCATTCTCGTTGGAAATTTCCAGATCAGGTTCTTGCACTTGAATAGTTTTGAATGTACGCTTTCCGTCAAATAGTCTGCTGTCGGTTTGTAAGACGTACTGGTAATATCTAGAGTAGCGAGCATATAGGTTAGTCAAGAGCCTCGCAGCACATGAGAAAGAACGACTAACTCTTCTCTTTCAGCACTGTTGGAAGTTTCTAGCCAGAATAGCCAGCTATGTCATTGCACAATGGAAGGCTTTCAGTCCTTTGGGATTGGGTGTCAACTCAATTCAGGCTGAGCGGATGGTTGATCATGCTCAAAGTCTGAATGGCAAAGAATTCAAGATCGTTTTACAAGCTTCCGTTTTTGTTCTGGAAAATCACATTGACTCCTTATATAGACAGATATGGCTTGACTTGGGCCACATTGCTTCAATGTTATATCAGCCAAAAATTGAAGACATGGAGACATATTGCTTGGAACTCGACAATACAATTGATCACTTTTTGTTTGGAGTGGTCCGGCTCAATGCACAATGGGTGAATAAGCCCAAGTTTCACATCATGAAGCATTTCACAATGTCTATCAGACGCTTTGGTCCGCCATCACTTTTTGCAACAGAATCCTTTGAAAGAATGAACGGAGTCACAAGAGCCTTTTCTGTGCATTCAAATAGACACAACCCTTCAAGAGACATTGCAATATCAGCCAACAACTTCAACGTCCTCAGGCACCTAGTTTCGGGGGGCTTTATCCGCCATCCAGATTATAATTCATGGATTTCACCTGGAGTGAAGGTTCTACTTACCCTGACACAGAATGAAGCTTTGTGTAAAGCACTTGGCTATGACATGGCTTTGTTGGATAGAAATTCTCAACCGAAATACCATGGAAATGCATCTCCTGCAAACAATGTCACCCTTCCAGCACACATTCAAATAACTGATCACACTTTCAATTGGACTCAGAGTCGGGCAAAACCAATCAAATTGGAAAATTTTCAGGTTGTACATGAAGGGACTTTTGTATTGGTATGACAACCCAGTTCACTAGAATTCTGGAGACAGATCAGCTGACCAAGCTACTAACACCCCATTGTAGGTCAGAGATCCGAACCAGCGATTGAAGGTTGCGTTAATAAAAGCCATATGGACCCCAGCTTTTTCAAAAGCCACAAATATGATATTTCATTTAGAGACTTGTACACTTTCTCATTCTCGTGATGCTTTCTATGGAATGAGGGGTTTGAATTTAAGTGGAGAGTCTATCTGGCTTTACCTGAAAGTGAGTACACACACATTGATCATATGCCTGATGAGTGAATAATGATCATTAACTTGTTGCCTTACATTTTGACATAATTAAGGATGTTATCTGTGTTCTTAATGTACAGCACAACTGTTTTGATTCCAGTTGCCAGGTTGTCACTCCAGTCAGGGAGTCACAAGGGCTGAGATATTTGACAAAGTTGGACCCCAAGCTTGAACATGCAAGGAATGGAGCATACATCCTCAATACACTATCACTTCACTCTGCTACAAGCCACCGACAGATGGGAAGTGTTCAGACAAGTATACTAGAGCCGGCGCAAAGGGTTGCAGCCATTGCCTCTGGTATAGCGCTGTGGCAGCAGAAGAAAGTTGCAGAACCGCAGAATAACATTCAGAAACACCCAAAACCAAGAAGAGGATCTAAAGCTGCCAAAAGGGGTCCGCCCAAGTCCATATTACATAATTAGGCATTCCATATTGTTCTCAAGATATAACTCCAGATTATTCTCAAAATATCATTGCAATACAAAATGGAATGCAAAATTATGGAGCTCAGGTGCCAATCTTGTAACTCTTTTGAAATTGATATTGAGGCGGTGGAAACTATTTTTTATTTTTGTATGGTACTCTCAATCAAGAAAATTTGAAGTCTTCTCATTTTATGGTTATAGATTTGTAAACCCTTTTGGTTCACAGATGCTATGAAACATATTTGCTTAATGCAGACCACATTCAATTGATATCCATGTCATCTGGGTTAATATCAATTCTTTCTAAGCGTAATCATGACATAAACTGAGACCACATTGGGTTTGAATGCCATCTTATGCACCAAAGAAAAATTGACCATGATTGAAGTGTTTGTTCACTTCTTCTCCCTATCAGTCAAAGTGTGACTTTGTACTTTTTCAGGTGCACTTGGAATTTATTTCATACAACACTGTTTAAACACGTTAAAATGAGCGGAGACTAATCGACTTAGCATAGACGGCCATCTACATAGTCAGAGCAAAGGAGTATTGATGTCTTAACAATGTAGGTACTTCCTTTTTTGAGCCTTTTGTTCAACTTTGTATTTCAACTGTCATCCTTGGTGAGAAAAGGTCGGTCGCGCGGTTTTGTTCAGGTCGTCTTGCCAAGGTTCGCTATTGGCCCTGGTCGTGGCGGGGCTTGGATGACCAGCTCCAGCAGGTGTGAAGAAGGATTGCACAGCCGCCAGAGCTCTGTCGGCTGGCTGTCAGCGGAGGCTAATCATCTGGTCTCCAATATCGAACCGATATCATCTCGAGATCAATCCGATCTAAAAAATTTGTAGATCGGATCGATATCAGGCCTGTCAAAAAGTTGACCCGTGGTGTATGTATAAATATCTTACTACACCACAGAGGTGTCTTGGCCGGCTACAGGCGGCCATGGCAGGCCAGCCGCAGACCGCCAGCGCTTGCATAGGGGCAGGCCGTCTGCAGATGGCCCTCACGCGAGACGTCTGCCAGGCGCCTGCTGGCCTTGCCTGCAGGCTGCCTGGATTCCGGCTTTCGACAGTCACACTGTAAACATCATTCAACTTCCCCAATTTGGCAGAGGAAAATGATTAATAGTACAGTTTTTCATAAAAGAATCTAATACTGCACACCTGGGCCATTTCACCCACACTACATATGTGCAGCAAGCTAAGTCAATAGTTGTCTATCATGTACATACAGGTCTGCTCAGTTTTTTGCCCATCAGAATAAATAAATCACATGTTATACCACATGTAACTTTTTCGACTTTGAATTTTTTTTCCCAAAAATTCACTACATATAATTCTGTAGCTGCTCAGGCAATATTGTTGAAGCTATGTCTTAGTAACAGAAAGTGTGTTACATGCAGTTGAGTTGATGAGATCACACCAAAACATTGAGTCAGTGTATGTAGTCAATCTTTTGGAAGCTTTTTTCAATCTGAAAGAAGTTACAGCATGTATTACATATGAATAACTTGTCCTGATGAGCAGATAACTGAGCAGAACTGTATGTACATGATAACCACATATTCACTGAGCCTGCTACACATATGTAGTGTGGGTGTTATGGCTCAGGTGTGGAGTGATAGACCATTTTATGACAAATCATACTCCCAATCATTTTTCCCTGCCCACTTGGGGAACCCGAATAATGTCTGCAGTGGATCAGCTGGATCGATGGCCCAGCACATTCACCGGGGTTTTCAGCTCTCAGACACGCTTACCCGGTCTGAATGAGGTATTCGGATTTTAGACGGGGGAATCAGGCTCTCGGGTGGGCTTAGCTCAGCTCAGCAGGGAGCTCAGCACGGGCACACGAGTTTGACAAATCAATTGATTGATTTCACAGTCAAGTCTGGAAACAAGTCTAATACAAGCCTGATAAGAGACAGTGACTACGGAACATGAGAAAGATAAACAAATCTTAAAGAAAGACTCATTCTCATTATTATAATGTGATAATAATAAGAATGTTGGAGGATAAAGATCGAAGTTAAATCACAACCAGAAAGCCGTCTTTTAACCCCACTTAAAGCGTGTTCAGAGGCCAAAAAGCTAAACTCAAATCGATTTCCTCCAATGATTGAGATCACGGCTCCTGTGGTGTTGAGACTTATCATAAACCATGAAAACATCAACATCGAGTCAGGACTCCAATAAATAAATTCAATATATTTGCTTACTCATCAGCCAGTAAGCAGAATGTGATAGACAATTTTTCGCTTGTTGGATAGCTTTTAATAGATCGAACCAACTGACAGTCCAGTAACTTGAACGAGGTGGAAGTGCAGGACCTGGTCATGGGTTTTGGAAGATGACCCAATAGGAATTAGTCTAGATTGTGGATAATATGATGTGAGTCAATTTTGCTTTTCAAGAGTGATAAACGTACAAAAAAACTGACCAAGACAATGTTATATGTATCAAGCAATTTCTTGCCATTGAGAGGGATTACGACTGAAAGGTTGATAATGATTACAAAGAGGTAGCCCAGGTTAGAGTGCAAGGTGGATATATTCAAGATTTGATTGTGTTCCAGACTGCATTCGATTTCGAGCTCATCAGCAGTGAGAGAACTGGATCGTTGTAAGGCTGCCTTCGCTTGTGGGGTATGACGAGCTAGTCTAGGGAAAGCAGCTACATAAAAGACAAGGGTAGCATCATCTATGATGATCAAACTCGAATGAAAAATCTTCAAGACAGGATTAGCAAGACTGAAAACAAACAGGTGACAAAACCGATCATGTAAAGTGAAACTGCCCACCTCCACCTGGAATGGTCTTCATTGAGAGCCAAAGTACAGTACTGACTAGCCCAACATATAAGGGTAAGTATCAAGACACTGATTCTTCTTCATATGCGTTTGTAAAAGAAGCAAGAGGGGGAGAACAGACACTTACTAAAATTGAAGGATAAACCTGTGTGTTTCAAATGTTCTAAAGCGCGATGAGGTTGAATTAAAGCATCTCTTTTTGAATTTGGAGTGGAATAATGAATTTGAAAGTTCTTGCTATGCAGGAGGCCAGGGATGAACGTGTCACATTTGACCTAACCAATCTCTGGAGTTGCGGACTTTGCAACTTGAGTGATGTTCGTGGTTGACGTCTAGTAGCGGTCTCCTGGCCTTTTGCAGGCGGATTTCTGCTTGGATTAGGCCGTGTGAAGGATGCCAGGCGGCAGGCTGCCTATTGTTGGCCTGCAGGCCGCTCCTTATTCTTAATTTTGGAAAGAATTGCTTGCCAGAAGTATGCCCGACTGCAGCCCGCATCTAGATGGCCTGCAGTCGGTCTTGAGGCCAATTTTTGACCTGACCATTCTCAGACAGTGTCAGGCCAAATTCTGACAAAAGACCCTCCCGTGGTGTATCTTTAGTGGGTTTTGATTCATCTACATGAACGAATAAGTATGAATGAACAAATCACTTTGGAGTCCAATTTTCTAAACAAAAGAAGAGTTCATATTGGAAGTTTTTGAATCACTTTCTTCATCATAACCAAAGATTCCACTCTCTCCTTGATCGGATACGGTTACCGGAGTGAAGTGATGAACGGTTTAAGATAATATCTGTTTACTTACATACCAAGCTTACCATGATCCAAATCTCAATCGATCTGGATCGTACCGACTTGAAATTCATGATAATCTTTTTTCAGAGCTTGAATCCAATTCTCATCAATCAGCCTGATTTACCAAATCCTCTCCCTGGTACCTGACTCAGATCGGTCCATGATCTTTGGCCGTACCGTCTGGTCAGTGGTGACAAGAGGATGATCATATCGTACCTACGATCAGAGGCAATGCCAACAATATGCTTCGTCTTGTGGCCTTGATGAATTCGTAAGATTAGAAAAGTGCTTTCCATCAACGAAAACTCACCGAAACATTTCAACGGAGAACCGGAAGGCAGTGTAACTTCATGTACCGGGGCTCTAACGTCATCGATAGCTTGCCTCACTTGAGATGATTGGTTCAAATATCGAATATTGTCCACAGATATCAAGACTACATGACCATCGATCCAACGACAAGGAAACAACATATATCATCATGAGCTTGACCGGAACTAATGATGCTAGACAAAAGCTTTCCCATTTTAGTTGAGCTATTCCATCGTAGAATGAATCCACTGCCAGGTCCATTTTCAAATCAGGATTTTGTCAACAACCGTCACGGGTCTTGCGTTACGGCCTGGCTGGCAAAACGGAATCAACTTCCATTCTACCTTGAACCCGATTGTTGGGTGATAAGCCTTCGTTTCTTGAGTCAACCGCTGGTCAAGAAGGATGTAGCAGGATCACTTCGAGTCCCTCATACGTCACCACCCATGAGTTATTGCCGCTCGGTTTGGTGATTGAAAGCTGAGGATTCGGAAGCTACTCAGAATCATCTACTCGTGACAAAAGTGGATGGTTGCTTCTAATTCTATACTTACCTTACTAGTTCCACCATGGCACTCACTGAGCTCGGGCGGCTAATGTTCCTATCAGTTGGAATTATAACGTTCACTGAATCTTTCGTTGGTGAATCCTATATAAACCAAGCCTGTTCTTACCTCACAATCTTTCTTCTCCAGTCTTTTCTCATCCATTTTTATTCATTCAAATCAATACCTCAATCAGCATTCTTTCTTGCCTTCTAGCACTAATACCTAAAAACTTTTATCACAATCTTTCGCATTCAACTTGAAATCCCTAGCCTTGTTCATCGTTCATTCCAACCACAACTGATTCTGTCCTTATACTGCAGTCCTCATCATCATTGAATTCGAGGCCTCTACATCGTTCTTTCGCTAATTCTATCATCGAATAACCTTTCGATAACTTATAATCAAGACGTATTTCACGTCACGTTCTATTAATCGCTAACTTTGCCTTTCAAAAAATCTGTAAGCTCCTTCAAACGTTTCACTTGAATTGTGGTGGCTCGGTATTATTTTGATTTACTACTGAAGAAAGAATGTCTCTGACTCAAGTCTTTTTTCGTTTTGATCAGGTTACCTTTTAACCTTTAACTTTTAACGTTCTGTTACTTATTGCTTATCAGCCAAAAAAAATCTAATACCGCAATCATGAACAATCTATCCACGTTTTTCTTTCAAAACCTAGACCCAGTAGCTGGAAATTTCAATGAACAAAGTCTTTCGAATGCCGAGGTTTCCAAATCTGATTCATCCAATGGTCTTCGATCATTGTCTAGACCAGTAGAAGAAACGACTATCGACCCATCTGTGCTTAATACTTTGGGCACCGAAGAGGTAGACTTTTTCAATAAGTTTCTCGGCTTCACTACTACCCCGAGTGTTGTTCCCAACGATCCTCAAGTGGACTTATTGAATCAAATTCTCGGTATGCCAACAACTGCATCGGCTGAATCACCACCATTGATTCAGAACCCCGATAACTTGGACTACTTGTTTGGCGATGAAGCTGAAGACTCTAACACTAGCAATTCTTCATCCTTGGATTTAGATCAGTCTGAGGTAAGTCAAGAGGTAGAAAGCAAGGCACCGGAACTTTACCGATCCACTTCCTCCTCTACACCTGAATTTCATGGCGACCATTCTAGCGAGTTGTCCAGCGCTCCGGCCAACAGTTTTAAAGATCATCAACATCAACAATACAACATACCACCACTTCAAGTCTTTACTCGACCCTTAGGTATGGAGGATGATCCTTTGATTGAGCATTCACCACGATTGAGTCAGATGATGAGGTATCCCGATGAGATTCCAATCGTCACCCTTGGAAGAGGAAAGAAGAACACGAGGAGTTTGATCGAGATGAGTGAAGGAGAAATGGAAGAAGCTTTACATGGTTTAAATCCATCTCAAAGTCGTCAAGCTAAACAGCAACAAGCCATCAAGGAATGGAATGGTGCTTGTCAATCTGCTTTAACTAATGAGATACCACAACATCAAGATTGGAACTCGAAGAACAAACTTCATCTGACTGTTAACACCGCTCCTGATCACCAAAGCCAACTCGACCATCAATCCTTTAACAATTCTATCCGCCAACAATATTCTTTGTCCGGGAATGCGAACCGTGTCATGGAAGGTGTTATGATGGCTCCTCCCAGATCGGCTCCTCCAGAAATCCGTCATCACACTTATAACTATCTTCCCAATCAACACAATGGAATCGACCATCCTAATGTCACTTTAGCTTTACCTACCCCTCCATTAAGTGCTGGGATCCACTCAAACTCTAATCACGGATTCGATTTCTCTAGTTACGGAAGACTCAGTGCACCTGGCTATATGGGACCAAATAGCTTACCACTGACTCGATCGATGAGCGACTATGGAGCAGTCCCGATGGCTAACCTTAAATCTCCTTCTAATTATCTCAACGTTAATCATCAATATCTTCAAATGCAACCAAACCAGAAACGAGAGTTTGAGAAATCGAGCTTTGGACAAGCCGCTCATCTTAATAATTCACTTGCTTTACCTACACCACCTTTGAGTGCTGGATTGAGTTCGGGTACTAGTTTAGATTTTTTTGATTTCTCTAATCATTCGATCCAAGGCTCACTTTCACACTTAGGTACCAACCATGATGTACATGTTAATATGGCGACCACTAGTAATCCAAGCTCAGTTCCAAGTCAATCAAGCTTTCAAACTTACCCTACTTTACCTTTACGATCGAATATTAATAATCCTTTATCAGGTCAATTTAAAGTACAAGAAAACCAAAGTCGAACTCGAACGATTTCATTTGGATTAGAAGAAAACCCAAGTAAAAGAAGATCGATTGATCCGAACCAACGAACCGATTTACAACAAGAAAACCTAAGTACTCAAATCGCCTTGAAACCTAAACTGATAGGATCCAGATTAAAACCCGGACCGAAAGCGAAATCGACCATCGTTCAACATCCTCCTATCCAAGCCCAATGTAAACTTTCGAACAATGGAGTCTCTGAGATCGGATCGTTACCTAAAGATGTGATCAGATGTTTGTATAACCATTTAGATCAGATGGGTGAAGATGGAAAGATGATTAAGAATTATGTGTGTCAGATTGAAGGATGTGGTAGGGTGTTTCCTAGAAAGACGGCTATTGAGAGTCATATTCAAACTCATTTGGAAGACAAACCGTTTGTTTGTCCAGTACTGAATTGGTTTGTGATTGTTTCTTTCATTGGGGTTTTTTTTCGGTCTTGGATTGAAATCCATTTCGTGTTCTGATCTGATTTGGTTTTGGTTTGGCTAGTAATGCTGCTTTTGTTAGACAACATGATTTACGTCGTCATGAACATATTCATTCTGGAAATAAACCTTTCAGATGTGAATGGTAAGTAATTCCAAAAAAACTCAACTTCATTTAAAGCGAAAACAAGTTTTTTTTTGCTGATGATGGTTCTTTTTTTTTGATGATTTAAATAGTAACAAAGGATTTGCAAGAGGTGATGCTTTAATGAGACATCGTCAAAGAGGAATCTGTATTGGTAGTACAATCCCTAGACGTTGTTGATTGATGATTCTTTATTTTGTTTGACTTTTTGTTTTTGTTTTTTCTTGATGATTTGATACTTTTTTTTTTGATCAATTATCTACTTCTTGATTTGATTTGTTTACTTTAAGATCTTGATCTTATCTACAATTTCTTTTTTTTTCTTTTATTTATCTGATTCTGATCATTGGATTTCGTCTTTCTTATCTGATTTTAGTTGGTTTCTATGCATCTCATCTAAAATTTCAATTTGTCGTTTTTGTTTCCTTATTTGATTTTGAGATTTAATGATAAGTTTTTCTATCTTTATTTCATCATTAAAATCTATTGAACTTTTTCTCTTTTTCTTTATCGATGGATCATGTTGATCTTATCTTACAATTTAACTTTTTTTTTAAAAGATCTTAATTTTATGTTTTTTGTTTCTTTATTGGTTTATCTTTTCTTGCTTGAAATTTCAATTCACCGAATTTAATTTCATCTTTTTGATTTTTTTTCAATCTTTACGTTTGTTTGATATCACTTTCTATAATTCTTTTGAATGATAATATAGATTTATGATTCCTGGATTTTTCTCTTACATTTACCTTTTCAACAAATCTTTGGTTTTGAGAATTGATCAATTTAAGTCTTGATCCAATTATATGATTTGATTGAAAATGAGAGTAATAAAGAGAAAAGGGATGCTCAGAAAGGAATGATCAAGTCATGTGAAGATCAAGATTAATTCGTTAGTTGCATTTTGAAAGAATGAACTCGTTTTTTGTGACATGAGAAAGGTGATTTCAAGTAGACGGTGGAGACTTTTTAAAAACAAATTCAAGTAGGTCACTTCTTCCAGTGCATGTCATTTCCAGGCTTGATGAAGAGCAGGCCAGTAAGCTCCAACAAATGAAGGCTCCAGCTGATGAGGTTTTCAAATGTCTTTCAGGTATGTGACATTATCTATACAACAGTCATATCAATTCCAACACAAAAAGACTTCATCTTTGTCGCACTGAAAAGACGAGTAAATTGATACATATATTTGTTCCCTGACCACCAGGCTCGCGATGAATGTAATCTAGGAGGATATTGTTTAAATGAAATATCTCTGACATGGTTCTGTGGTGCTTTTACCCTCACAATCTTGACAATACATTTACGCGGTGTTGGAGACTTTGCTATTGAAAGCTAGTGATCTGAATCCTAAATCAATCGATGAAAAGTATCAATTTCACCTTCCAGTCATACCGGTCCCCCATGCTGTTCAGCTCAAAACTTTGGAAGAAATGCCTATTTTCAAGACGCTAGCAATTATTGATCAAACCATTCATTTTTTTGGTCGAAGGTATCTTAGAGCATGCAAAACTCGTGTGCCAGCGTATCCCACGAAGCTCCAGGGTATGCCTGATTCCTCACATGGAGGGAAGGATATATGTAGCCAAGGCATCACAAGAGCTTAGTTTCTGGTTGAACTTGTGTCACAGAAAACTAATCTTGATTCTATGCGTCCATCAGAATAAACAACATGTCGGGGAGGTATCTAATCTTCATCCTCTCCGAGAAACCACAAACTCAACAATTCTAATGATGACATCTGGAGAGTGCTTGATGAGGAGAAGCACATCACACAAAAAGGATGTCTTGGCATCTTCCATTCTAAGACTTAAAATGAATCAAAATGCACCTGCGCTACATAAATGATTGCACTGCCGCAGCCGGATTTCACAGACGGAAGGACATTAAATTGAACTGTGTTTTCTGAAACTGTATTTCTCTCGAGGACTTGTTGACCATCTTCATTTCCAAATTTATGAATTGGTCAACAGAAGTGAATCGATCGTGATATCCTTCAACTTTTGCTTGCCTCATCCACCTGAGAATCATTATATATCTTGTCCATCAATCAACCAGAGACCTCCAGAATGCCTCCTCCCGCTTCCTCCATAGCTCCTGACGGTACGAAACTGTCCTTGGACGATGGTCCGGTGAATTCAGCCAAACTATTGATTAGTGAAAAATTGCGCCAGTTAGTTGCTCATTCCTGATAGTATCGTTTTGAGTGTTCACTCCGTATCGTGATCATCTGACAGATTGTTGTCTTGCATTGCATCGGTGTCCTTCTAGGGCAGAGACGAACTTCGTCGGTCCTTTGCGAGCCATTTTCAAGGATGCCTTCAAAAACTATCCAACTGCAACTGTGAGTTCCAGTTTCGGATGTTCTTCGACTTCAAAGCTCATGAAACTAAACCCCTTCACTATTCCCTTTAGTCGTATTTTATGATTTTCTGCGGTCTTAGCTTGTTACCGATCATGTGTTTCGTTGGGTTTACCATCTTCATTGCATCAGCCCTGTTAGCTACAGGATTGGTTTTCGTTTTGACCTGGGGTGGTGTTATGATCGGTTCTGCTCGTTGAGTTTCTCATTTGAATCCAGTTTCAATATGCGTTGCCTTCTGTTCATTTACCGATTGAAAAGTTGACTTCTTTATCTCTTGACTTCACTAGTCTTCACACTTCTTCTATCATTGGCGTTTTTAGCATTTGCAACTTTTTGGATCGTCATGGCTCTCTTCTCCACCATCTTTGTCTTGAGACTTATCTACAACGTTCAAAAGGTGTTCGTGCATCAAGTTGGAGTACATCATTTTTCACAAATCATCCCCAATCACTCACACCTCGGGAGCCCCTTTGGTCTGACTTTGCTTTTTGTCATCAATAGGATAGTCAACTGTTTCAGGACTTGAGTCAGCATCTTCATGAGAAAGGACTGAAAAGAAAGCAGCGAGAACGAGAAGCAAATGCTGAACAGGCCAATATCACCTTGGTTGCCGGGGTAGCAAGTCCCTAGTACGGTGTACCACTCATCATGACCATTGGGTATCTTCTGGAAAGTGTGTCAGTCTGATGAAGATTCACATCCTTGAATTCCATCATCATTCATTTTTTAGGCTGATTCTCAACGTGTCAACTGTAGTCTATCCTCTTATTCATTCACACTTATAGTCCAATCTCTCTAAATCTCCAAAGCTAATTGGACTCAATTAGACGGCAATTATCATCATTTATCACATGTAAGAATGTCGTTGTAAGGCCACTCGCTCATACATATTACCTTATCTTTGTTTTGAAAAGTACATATTAGTGTATCACCTCATATCTCTATAAAACAGGGAAATGCCATACTTCCGAAGAGGCCAAATCACCTTCTGATATTCCCTGATTAACTTACATGAGAGCCTGTCTTTGGCCAAATTCTCTCCACTGGAAGTATTTCAGCGATCCATGAGATTCAGCAGTCCATGATGTTCACTGATGAGATTGAGTAATCGAGGCTATGATGTCATCTGATGTCAACTTGACGTCTTCACACTAACAGAGGTTAGAGTGTAAAGTGAAATCACTTGCTTGACGTGCTGCGTTTCATTTATAGATAAGATTCGATTTATGAAGAGTTTCACCCATCGGGTCCCCTTTCTTGATGACTAAAAGCTTTGTGATTGGTCACTGGATGGGTTCGTTGCTATCTTAATTGATTTGGCTATGACTAGATATGCAGCTCAGCAGTGTATAAAGGAAGGATTCGGCCCGCAAACAAGACGGATTGATATGTATGCATTTACATAAGAAACCACCTTGATCTTCATCGTCATGATCTCCTTCATCGCCCACGTTTCTTATCTTAACATTACTTTTTGATTGATAAATAGTTTGCAATTACGATAAACAATGTAATTTATATATGCTGCGGATTCTCATACGATTGACAAAAAGGACACACCATTCAGTTGGAATTCAATAAGATATTCTCAAGGAAGTTTAACCTAAAACACTGCACCGAATAAATAGCGATAGACGGATATAATCCATTGGCTTATCTTTGTGAATGGGAATTCGCTACCTATCCAGCTCGTACTCTAGACTTAATATCTTCAATAACAAAATCATTCCTCTTCAGATTCATTCGATTCATTCCACAATTAATTATCCTCATAAAACGTTTATAAGAATGTCGAGCCATGAATCTTTTGTTCAACTCAATGATGGTCACAAGGTTCCTCGAATCGCTTATGGTAGTGGTACAGCTTGGTTCGAAAAGAGTGGTCCGGATGGAATCAATTCAGAACTTCGTGATGCGACTTTAACTGCTTTACGTTGTGGTTATACTCATCTTGATACTGCAAAGGTTTATGGAAATGAAAGAAGTACTGGAGCTGCAATTGAAGCTTGTGGTATGAAACGAGATCAACTCTATATTACTACAAAGGTTGGTCAAAAGTTTTCACTTGACTTGGTTTTTCAAATTGAAGAAACTGATCAAAGGTCTGATTCGAATTGCTTTAGATCATGAGTCAAATGACCAAAATCAAAGAAACTTTAAAAGTTCAATTAAGTGATCTTAAAATAGATTATGTAGATTTATATCTAATTCATAGTTCTACTTTTGTTTCTGAAGCTGGTGCTCCTACCTTACAAGAAGCTTGGAAAGTCATGGAAGAAATTCAATCTGAAGGTTTAGCTAAAAGTATTGGAGTTAGTAATTATAGGATTAATGATTTGAAAGAAACTTTAAAGAATGCTAAGGTTAAACCTGCGGTGAATCAGTTGAGCAATTTGATTTTAAGATCTTGATCTGCTTTATACATATATATACTATTTTATCTTACTTTACTGATCATGGGATTTTTTTTGTCGAATTACTTTATCAGAATTGAATTTCATCCTTATGTTTGGACTGAAGCAGAACCATTATTAAAATTCATGAAGGAAGAGGGAATTGCTTTGGCTGTGAGTTTCATTTGCTACCGATCGACCCATCCATCCACCTAATCTATTCCAACGTGAACACTGACGCGATAATCTGATGTTCAACTTCTAGGCTTACGGTCCACAAGTTCCAGTAGTCAAAAAAGCAGGAGGAAAAGCAGACCCAATCTTAGAAAGAATCTCCAAAGAACGTAATCTAACAACCGGTCAAGTTTTACTCAAGTGGGCTAAAGCTCATAATGCGATTGTAGTCACTACGAGTGGAAAAGAAGAACGAATGAAATTAAATTTAGAAGCTGTGATGAAAAGTCAAGAAGATTTATCTAATGAAGAAATCGAAGAGATCAATAAGGCTGGAAAAGAGAATGGAGTTCAGAGAGCGTTTATGCAGCATAGTACGTTCATATAAGCTCTTTAATTGTGATTTCTGATATATAATCGATTCAGACTTACTGATATGTGATTTTTTTTCTGAATTTTCATCATAGTGAGTCAATAAACTTCAACCATTGAACCAAGTTGTTGTGATGAGTTCCTTTTTATCAAAATCCTGGTCTACCATTTTCAAAATTCGTCTTGATTCTTATCATCATGATATAGCGTATATATATGAAGTGAACCTCCTGTGCTCCTATCATCAGCTGACATCTTGTAATTTTTCATATATTGATCATCTATCACCGTCTTAGATTTTGTGTCTTTGTTAGCAAGTGTGATGGTTTCAATATCGTTTTTATTACTGCCCCTTGTAAAGAAATCTGGACTGTGTTGATGTTGAATGTGATATTGACATTGAGGACAGCATACTCAAGGGATCTAAGAGAGTGGAAAGAAAAAAATTGGCTCCATTTGGGTCACTAAATGTCGAATAAGCTAATTAGAGTATGTATGAGGAATAAGGAAAGCGGGTATGGCCGGGTATCTGTTGGTCAACTTTGATCACCCATGAAACATTATCACAGTGTTGGCGTGCAAAGCACTCTGTATCAAATGTGACTGCAGACTTCCTCTTGTTAGTGAAGATAAGTATTTCAGTGGACAGTTAAAGATGTTATCACATTATTACTATAGTATAAAGTATGCAATTGTCAATGCCTTTGAGAGAGACGACATTGGTATAGACTTAGTCACCCCAAAGCAATAAACAATGTGGGTCGGTCAAGACACAAATTCCTGATGCATCTCCACATCAAAGTCTCTGATGTCTTCTCAGTGTACCTAATTAGCTTGAAATAGACCGAGAAGACAGAAGATGCGATCCAAGTATTTGATAACAGAAGAAGCAGCAAGGGGGGAATACTGCAATATACATGTGTCAAAGTACAGCAAGGAGGTTCTACCAGTGCAGTATTGTCAGAGAACACCAGAGCTTCATAAGATTTTCAAAGCTTGACCAAATTGTATGTTGAGTGAATGATTTGTAAAGTGACTTTTGAATTTGTCCAATGCCAGTTTGCTGGCCTGGCCAGGTTTTTTTTGCAAGAGTTAAAATGAGTAACATGAGTTTTGATAATCCAATTTCTATAAAAGATTATTTAATTTGATTGATTTTAGCAAATAAGGTGGATGATTTCTTCAGAGAGAAGAATTTGTTTTTCTGAATGGGATGGAAATAACTTGGCCTAAGATACTGGGGGACTACAGTGATTCGAGATTAGCTTGACCAAATCTCGAGTTTTTTTTTTTTTTTTTGCCAATACAGGCAATTTTATAAGCATAACTAGCCTTATAGTCAATTGAGCTGTTGACCGGGTTCAGACCGTTGAACCCGGTCAGCAGCCTTGTTGACTCTTGTTTACCACCACCTCAACACCACTCCAAGCCCTCGACACCCACTCCAAACCCTCGACACCCACTCCAAACTCTCAATATCCTTTCGATACTCTCGACACCCACTCCAAACTCTCAATATCCTTTCGATTCCTTTCGATTCCTTTCGATATCCTTTCGATTCCTTTCGATATCCTTTCGATTCCTTTCAATATCCTTTCAATATCCTTTCAATATCCTTTCGATTCCTTTCGATTCCTTTCGATTCCTTTCGATTCCTTTCGATATCCTTTTAAATCATTTCAACTCTTTTAAAACATTTCAAATCCTTTTAAAACTCGATTTCCTTTCAAAACTCAATCCTGTTTGGTATTTAAACCCTCGTATCTACTTCTACTCGACGATCTCAACATGCAAAAACGACCTACGAGGCAACAGATGGATTTGGCGGCAATGGAAGCAAGAAGAGCGCTAGAAGTGTAAGTAATGTCTACTTTCCATTGTAATCGTCATCTAACTCACTGTTTGTCGGAAGGAACACATTGGTTTGCTGCCAGGGTACTCACGCCCTTAGCCCTGATCGTAACCAACAACCTATCTCGACCAGTCAACCCTCATCTTGATCGGACCAGTGGATTACTTCAGGGCAAGGTCCAGACCAGCAAGGCTGGCTAGGCAGGGATGTATGAACATCATGGTTCAGGCTAGACACTAGACACATGTACACTCTCATATCACATATATAATGTACTATTGTTCGCTCTCTTTGTTGTCTCTTTTCCTCACCAATTCCATACATCACTAGCTCGCCTTCCTCTTGTCATTTTCTCTCAATTGTTGTCTCACTCGTGTGTGCTGATCGTGCGCACCTCTCAGGTATGCATTGCAATCTATGACCGATTCCATACATCACTAGCTCGCCTTCCTCTTGTCATTTTCTCTCAATCGTTGTCTCACTCGTGTGTGCTGATTGTGCGCACCTCTCAGTCTGCTGACAGGTTATGAGCCCAGCTTAGCGCTAACTCATACAAACAAATACAAACACAAGATTAAAATCCCTATAATGAAATAAGAAGAGCAATCAGTCCTCGGTCAAAATTCATTTTTTTTTTTATCATGTCCGATGAAACCCCCTCTCGCGAGCGATCTGGAATCCCTCTGCTCAAATCTGACAACTTTGCGGTTTGGGAATTCAAAATGAAGACTTGACTACGTGTTCTCAAGGTTCTGAACATCGTTGAAGGAAACGAGGCGGCACCGGATCCAATCACGGATGCCTGGAACGATAGAATCAATCTAGCTCTATCTGAAATCGTCACCAAATTAGATGACGCCAATACCTCCCATGTCTTCGAGCACGTCAATGATCCCGCAGCCATGTGGATGGCACTCACTTCTCTCCACGCTTTGTCTTCCCCTGCCAACAAAGCGAAAATCTTTGGCCAGTTCTATGCTCTCTCCTGCCCCACTTCAGGAGACCTCAAGACTTTTCTGTCTGAGGTTCGGTTGGTTGACCAACAGCTTACTCGCATAGGATTCAAGGTTGACTCAGAGGTTCTAGCCTATTTCACCTTGTTCAAGCTCCCGCAAGAACTCGATTCTGTACGTTCGGCCCTTCTGTTCGGTGGCAAGGAGGTCACTCTCAAATTTGTTCTCGACAGTCTCGACCAAACTTCAACCACCGCCTCAACTCCCACCATTACCGTCAAAACTGAATCAGCGCTGGCCGCCGTTCCTGAGCATAGTCCCGCAGCAAGTCGACCTCGATGTACTCACTGTAAACGTATGGGGCATCTTGTCGACACTTGCTACCGCCTGAAACCCCACCTCAACCCTTGTAACTCTTTGGCTTCAGTGGCAGAGCAGGTCTATACGGTCTCCAAATCGACTTCCTCCAACCTCACCATTCTGGATTCTGGGACCACATCGCACATGTTCAATATATTGTCCCTTCTTCAGAATCCGCAACCTTGCAATATCAAGGTTGGTATAGGTGAATCAGGTCGGTTCATGACGGCAACCCATATGGGCACGGTGTCAGCTGTGGCTTGTTCAGGGTCACTCCAACTCGGTCAGGCTCTGTTTATCCCGGAGCTTTCGAGAAATCTGCTTTGTTATAACAGGTTTTTCGAGAAGGGGTACTACATATGTCCTTCTACCCCTGGAAGGTTCAATCCCACGAACGGATCTCACATTCTCATCAATGGGACTGTCAACAATCATCTCTTTTATCCGGACATCACATTTTCATCTTCGGGAACTTTGGGGTCAGTATCTTTCATAGCTCATGGCATCAAGACCTCCACTTCCCTTTGGCATAATCGCCTGGGTCATCCTAGCCCATCCTATCTTTCTTCCATTTTATCTCTTGTTGGAGCTGGTCCATCTGATGAGGCTGTGTGCGCCACATGCGCTACATCAAAAGCCCATCGTCTTCCCTTCTCTGGCAACCTTCCCCGCCCGTTGGCTCCCTTAGATGTTGTTCACTCCGATCTGAGCGGGATGATCACTCCTCCAACAATTAGTGGCTTTCGTTACTATATGAAGATAACTGATGGCTTCACCTCCTATCGACACATTTTTCTACTCAGATCCAAAGATGAAGCGTTTTCACAATTCCAATTGTATGCAAACAATGTCGAAACGTTTCACTCCCGCAAGATCAAGAAGCTCGTATCTGATGGAGGTGGGGAATATGTCAATAAGTCTTTCTCGACTTGGCTTTCCAAGAAAGGCATCACTCACCAAGTCACCGCTCCGTACACGCCTGAACAAAACGGCGTGTCTGAACGCGGCAACACCATCACAGTCGAAAGAGCCCGCTGTCTACTTTCAACTGCAGGCATGCCGTCGAATCTTTGGGGTGAGGCGGTCACCACGGCCATCTACCTGGAGAATCGCCTTCCAAGCAAATCAACCAATTTTTCCACACCGTATGAGCTCTGGCACGGACGAGTGGCATCCTACAGCCACATCAGAACATTCGGATGTGCTGCCTTTGTTCATCTTCCCAAGTTCAAGCGTGAAGGCAAGTTTGGTCCTACCGCTCAGCGCGGTGTTCTCCTTGGTTTTTGTGAGGGAACTTGAAACTTCAGGGTAATTGATCCGACTTCAATGAAGATCACTGTTTCCCACGACGTCTCTTTCGACGAGTCCTCCTTCCCATTTTCAACGCTTTGCCACAATCCGGATCTCAACTCCATCTCTGAGCTATTCGAAGAGGATCAATCTCCTTCCATCGACACTTCCAAACCTCCCCAACGACTTGTTCTTCGGATTGGGCCTCCTCCGGCTACGATTCCACTTCCTGACTCTCCAACCACTGAGTCCACGACCTATGAGACGGCCGAGTCCAATCCCTCGACTGCAGCCCCCGTCAGTCCACCTTCTCCTTGTCCCGTTCGCAATTGACAGCCTCCTGAACGATACGGAGAATTTGGTGCTCTTGCCTTCAATGCCGAGATCATACCTCCTGGCGAACCGGTCACTTACCGACAAGCCTTGGCCTCCGCAGACTGTCATCAATGGAAGTCAGCCATGGACCAAGAGCTTCAATCTCTGGACGAGTGCAAAACCTGGTCGCTAATCAAGCTCCCCCCCGGTAAACATTCCATTGGTTCAAAATGGGTCTTTAAAATCAAATACAAGTCAGATGGTTCCATTGACCGCTTTAAGGCTCGATTTGTTGCCAAAGGATTTTCTCAAGTTCCCGGTCTCGACTTTGGAGAAACTTATGCCCCTTATACCTGGTCAACTTTCCACCCTCCGCCTTCTCATTGCCATCTGTATAGTGTTTGGTTGGGACTTCGATCAGATGGACGTCGTAACTGCCTTCCTCAACGGTCTTCTCGACAAGGAAATCTATATGGACCCTCCTCCCGGGCTTCCCAACTCAGAAGGTCTCAAGTGTCGACTTCACCGAACCCTTTACGGCCTGAAGCAATCACCTAATCGATGGTATCATCGCATCTATACCTGGATGTTATCCATGGGTTTTGTGGTAAGTGAGCACGATCCGTGTCTCTTCATTCGTGCCAAACCTGTCTCTCCGTGCTTCGTCTATATCCACGTGGACGACCTCGCCATCTTCGGGAAGAACATCACCTGGTTCAAAGACGCCATCAAGAAAGAATTCAAGATGGTCGATCACGGTCCAGCTCACTTCCTGCTCGCCATGCGCATCACTCGTACCCCTGACTCGATCTCTCTCTGCCAAGATTGGTACATTCTCTCCCTGCTCGAACTCTTCGGCATGACAGAATGCAGACCTGTCTCAACCCCTTTTGTTCCCGACACCCATCTCGTCCCGGCAACCCAATCCGAGATCGATGAGCTCAATGCCTTGGGCGTATCCTACCGAGGTATTGTGGGCTGCCTCGGCTACCTCGTTCAGTGCACACGCCCGGAACTCGC
This sequence comes from Melampsora larici-populina 98AG31, assembly GCF_000204055.1. Lineage (NCBI taxonomy): Eukaryota > Fungi > Basidiomycota > Pucciniomycetes > Pucciniales > Melampsoraceae > Melampsora > Melampsora laricis-populina. The sequence goes on from NW_006768786.1 coordinate 533,588, forward strand.
CTATCCATGCAGCATCCTTGGTCAGTTTCTCGAAAATCCCGGCATTACCCACTGGATGGCCGCCAAACACGTCCTACGATATCTTTCCGGCACTCGACTTGTCGGTCTCACCTTCCGCAATAAGCCTTCCTCCCTCAACATCATCGGCTACAGCGATTCCGATTGGGCCGCCTGCCGCTTCTCCCGTCAAAGCATGTGTGGGTACACCTTCATCATCTGTGGCGGTACAATCTCTTGGCGTGCCAAGAAACAAGTCTCCGTCGCCTCATCCTCAACTGAAGCCGAGTATCGAGGTCTTTTGGATGCTGGTAAGGAGGCCCTTTGGCTTCGTGGCCTCTACCAGTCGATTATCCCATCCAACTCGACCGATCCGAACATTCTCTTTTGCGACAACCAAGCTGCTATAGCCTTAACGAAGTCTTCCGCCTTTCGGGCCAACACCAAGCACATCGAGGCCCATTTTCACTGGATTAGGGACCAAGTATCTTCCGGCCTCATCTCGATTCCCTATTGTCCCACTGGTGAAATGGCCGCTGATATTTTTACCAAGGCCTTAGATCGTGTCAAGTTGGTCCGCTTTTGTGCTATGATGGGGATAGGGCCCTGCGTGGCACCTTCGGCGAAATGACGGCTCATGTCCTGATCGCGTTTTTTTTTCTTCTTTCTCTTTGCATCAGGACGGTCACGTGGGACCCGAGTGCGTGTTATCCTGTGCTGTTTTCTTTTCAAGCTACTCCACTTATTGGTTGCATGTGATCAGGATGTATGCTGCTTATCATTTTTTTTTCTCTTTCTCAGCTTTGCTACCTTCTTTTCTTGAGAGTTGTGAGGCACCCTGTGCATCAAATGGGGGGGGTGTCGGAAGTAACACATTGGTTCACTGCCAGGGTACTCACGCCCTTAGCCCTGATCGTAACCAACAACCTATCTCGACCAGTCAACCCTCATCTCGATCGGACCAGTGGATTACTTCAGGGCAAGGTCCAGACCAGCAAGGCTGGCTAGGCAGGGATGTATGAACATCACGGTTCAGGCTAGACACTAGACACATGTACACTCTCATATCACATGTATAATGTACTATTGTTCGCTCTCTTTGTTGTCTCTTTTCCTCACCGATTCCATACATCACTAGCTCGCCTTCCTCTTGTCATTTTCTCTCAATCGTTGTCTCACTTGTGTGTGCTGATCGTGCGCACCTCTCAGGTATGCATTGCAATCTATGACCAATTCCATACATCACTAGCTCGCCTTCCTCTTGTCATTTTCTCTCAATTGTTGTCTCACTTGTGTGTGCTGATCGTGCGCACCTCTCAGTCTGCTGACACTGTTTTCTCTAGTGCGCACAGGCAGACCAGGAGAGCTGGACCGGAAGGCTTCAGTCCCGAGCTTGGAAGAGGTGGTAATCCATATTATTACGACACGTAAGTTTTCTTTTCGATTCTATTTTTGATTCAAGCACTTCACAAATGCTGATTACCTTCATGTACGGTTTTTAGACCCGGACACCACTGGGAAGGTGTTAGATTTGGCCAACGCCAATATCTTGACTTGGAAGTCATCCATATCGATCCTCACGAGCATCCTGGTTTTCGCGAGTTCCGCTGTAAGAACCATCCGAAGATTGATCCAGGTGAGTCTTTTCTTTCACTTTAAAACCTTTATGACAAGCTTTAAGTTGATATTGATTCAACTTCAGATGCCGATATCAAGATCTTTCCCCATGGTTTACCGTCTTACACTCCGATGGCCTCTCAAGCTCAATCTGCTGGATCGGGAATCATGCTTGATTTCGATTTCAATCATCGGGATCCCATGTTTGGAGATCAGTTTTTCGATCGACGACTCGAACGTGCCATTGGAGGTCAGTCTTTTCTCTTTTTATCTCACTCTTGAATACCAAATATAAACTGACTATTGTCCCTTTAGATCCACATGTTGATGTGGATCTAACCCAATCACCGAGTCCGATCCGCGAACCTTCTGTTGGACTGATTCACGCTTATCCTGAGGCGATTCAAGCTCCTACTGGACCAATAGTTGCCTCTGCCAATAGCACACCTACCCGAACTAAGATTGGGTATCACGTCTATAGCCGAAATCACCTTACTGATGCCGAGAAACACTCCGGGGCGACTGTAACTTACGTTGACTACGTCACCAAGGTACCATTCGAAAAACTCATTCAACTTCATGGTTTCTCTCTCAACAACGTGAAGGAGTCCCTCTACAAGGCGTGCAACGAAAATAGGCAACCTTGCGGTGACCTTCTCAGGACCGCTGATGAGGAAGGTAATCTTACTCTTAAGGGCTATGTCTGTAACGGTGAAACATTGAGCAAGACCGCCCTACCTTTAATTCCAAACAACGAAGTTTTTGGTGACTTGAAAGAGATGATCCTCCTCAAGGAAGGGAAGGAAGTTGGATTCCGTCTCATCATGGAGGACCCGAAGAAAAAGGCTCGAACTATCTCCAAAGTAAGATTGAAATCTTTTTCTTTTTGCATTCTCAACTTGATATCAACTAATGTTTTGGTTCATTTTTAACAGGACTTGCAATTTAATCGATCTGTGGCCCATCGTCGTCCAGATGCATTGGATACTGGCGAACATGATGAAGTTCAGATGTCGGTAAGGTCACATTTCATTAACTTCTTTCTTTTTTCAAAATTTTACTCATTTCTCTTCTGAAACAGAGCATTGGAGTTAACAAGGCCATTCAGGAAGAGCTCAACAATCTCATGCGCTCCTATTGTCATACCAACATCGGTGGCAGGGAGTGCATGGGTTTTGTTAAACCAGATGATTCTACAAGTGTTATATACTTAACCTACACGTTGTTGGAGTTATGGGCAAGTGACATAGTAAGTGTTTTTTTCTTTACATCATCTTGTTGAAAAGCAAATTCAACTTTGTTTTGATCCGTTTGACACAGGTACACAAGCGTCATGGAGCTACCCAACACAAACCACCTACTCGCCTCCAGTTCAAATACGGACCGATTGAGCATGCGAAAGCAAAATCAAAATCCGGTCAATCAGCACCTTCTTGTTCTGGCTTGGCTGTACCTCAAAATCTGTTTCCATTCAACACCAACATTCCCCAACAATCTTTCCTTTGATCGGATTCTCCAGCCCCAAGACCCCTCCCTTCATTCAAAAAGTATCTCAAGTATTGTGAAATCAGTCCTGACGATCAACACACCCGTGATCTGCTCAAACAATACGATATTGTGAACTTTGAGATGTTTTTATCTTCAGCACTCGACATAGAAGCGATGAAGAACTTTGGATTTCAGTTTGGGCCTTGTGTGCGTCTTCATGAAAACGCTGTGTTGTATCGACAGACCCTCAAGGATGAAGCACGTGGACGAGTCTAGTCTGATCTTGTTCCATTAAACAAAGTACTGACCGTGTCCTATAAAAGGGCCTCATCAAGTTGTAGCTATAGTTTAGTTCAACTGTTATCTATTATTATCTGTGTTGTTTGAGGCTTTTTTTGTAATGCAAATTTTATTTAGTGAACAAATTGGTGGTCCAAACATGACCACAGTTACAAGTGAGGTTCTTAATAATCAAAGGTATATTCACCTTTACATACTCGAGGTAAGAAAAGGTCAAATCTTGTGAAGATCAAATAAGCAAGATGTTTCTTGAGTTTCAAGATGTTCATCAACACTCAAGAAACATCGTGCTTATTTGATGCTTGAGTCTGTTTGATTTTTGAGATTCTTGACAAAACTCAAGATGTTTCTTGAGTTTGTTTCTTCAAGATAAATTTGTTTTTATTCTCATTCTCACTCACAATACTCAAAGTGCCAGCTCAAGGTTTGGGTCAAAGTGAAAAATTGCAATACAAAGGTTCATTTCATCAATCATTTTTACAATGAAACCATGAAGAAATTTGGGATAACACAATACTTTAACAACACCATTTTGTAATTAGACAAATTCAAAAATCCTCATCATCATTGATCACGTGGTCTGTAACCACAGGTTTTGTATAAGCTAATGATAAAACTACTCGTGCAGACATCACTCATGACATTCTTGAGACATTGCAACTTATCTTGAGCCACTGCAAGTAAACAATTACGTCGAAGTGAAGCCTTGAAGATATCAAATACTCGCTCGATCGGATTGAATTCCGGTGAGCAAGGTGAAGTGTATATTAATAAGACTCCTGCGTCTTCACACAAGGCTTCGATTGATCCGCGGTGATGGATAGTCGCATTATCCATCACCAGAACCGAATTTTGATTCGGGTAAGGCTGCATGACAGGTAACTTGAACAGCATGTCTAATGTCAGCTTGGTTTTTGGAAATGAAGCAAAAGAAAGAATGAACTTACTAAAACGTGTTTTAAGAATGCTTCGAATTCGTTTCGACGATAAGCGTTCACCTTTGAATTAACTGCCAAAAGACCCATTTCGCAGATCGCAGCTAGAACACTGTAGTGAATCCCGTGTCTCGACCGTTTCAGAGCTTTTGGATGTTCACCTTTCTTGGACCGAACATGATTGCGTTGAACATCTGGTAATTTTAAACCAGTTTCCTCTTATGAGATGTTAAGAAGAAACAATAGAAATCAGTAAGAGCTCTTCCAGAAGAGAGAAAACAAAGAAAGACTCACCTAAGAATACCAAATATCCGGATGGGATATTTGCAATAGAAGCACAGAATTTGGCTTGTAAAACAGATGACTGATTGGGATCCACTTTGGAAACCTTGTGAATGGTAAGGAGGAGGCGTTCTTTTAAGTCGTTGGCGATGGTTTGTCAACAAGCCAGTAGATCAGTGTGATCATACATGGCTTCTTGGATTTCGTCAAGGAATAAACACAGATCGTTTTCGATGAGTTCGAGCATAAACTCTCGATCTTCGTCAGTGTAAAGAGTTGGGCGGCCTCGTTGTTCATAGGTATCCGGATTGCGAATAACGTCGTGAGTATGAGTGTAGAGAGAGTTCCATCGCACGAAAGACTTGTTGGATATTGTAGTGAGAAGCTCTTCGTTGATCGATGGAGGAGATTGTCCAGATAAGAACTTGTGAACGGCAATAACTTTAAGCTGAGGACTGTACTTGACATATCCCATCGCTGGATAGATTTGAATAAAAGGAAATTGGAACAATGAAAATGAAATCGAGTGGATAATGAATTCGAGTGGATAATGGAATCGAGTGGATGACTGAAGCGGTCTGACGCAGGGATGCAGGTTTGAGCATGAGCATACCGTGCTCACGCTCACTCTGCAGGTTTCTTGGCCCCGTGGGCGAGTATATACTCCCAATCGGAACATACATGTGAGTACAGTAACATGTAGTACTCACATGTTTGGGTCCGATTAAGCCCTTGTACTCAAGGGCACATCCACCTCTGCGCCTCCTACTCATACATAGATCCAACCCGCGCGCACCTTGTTTGGATGAGTACACTCATCCAAACAAGGTGATATCCGATTATTGATCTCCTCATTCAAGTTTTCACCATCACGCCATTGAATGCTGTTCAACGATTCCCTTTTATCAGCTCCGTCCACTCTTAAGTCGATCTTCGTTCATAACTTCAGCCTCAAGATTATTTCATTCTCCCTATTTGAACATCCCTAAACGGCTAGTCAAGCCTCAAAGTACTATCGCTTTGGACTTTATACCGCCTTCGATCTAATTTCGCTTTCTTGGTTTCATGGGCCAAGAGTCTTTAGGTAGCCACATTGTCTTGTGGCTCCCTGCGATGGCGTGGGTCAACCTCGATATGAAGGGTATTGGCGACCTCGAATGGTATTTGGATGCTCGGTAAGTCTCTTCCCTCCCTCCTATATATACGTGTACGGTGTCCCATTGTTCACGCTCCCCGTTTATTTCCCTTGGCCTCATTCCACTTTGATTCACTCCGTCCCCTTCATTTCATCTTATTGCCAGTCCGTTCCAATACTTCGACAGCGTCATGCCGAAAGCTCCAACAAAATCCACCCCAAACCAATCCCCTTACGCGCGTCGAGGTATGACACCGGCTGCTTCCACTCCTCGTGTTACGTCTGCGTCTATGAATCGAGTAACTTCTACTAGCCGTCCAGGAAGCGGTACTGGAGTGTTGTCCCTGTCCCAAAACACACGCATCACAATTCACGACAACGAAGAGGGCGATGACACCGTTTCGAACGCAGGCAAACACCGTTCAGATGTGTACCTTTATTATGATGTAAGCATTTGAATGAATGTCTCAGTTACGATTCCAAAGAGAACCTTATGAATATCGATATTGTTGTATCAGGACCCTAAAGCTTTGCCTGACGCGGCCAACGGGGATCACTCGAAGTGGTACTCCTGCCTCCATTGTCCGTGAGTACTTGAAGCTGGTCATTCCCATTTCAGTCACATGATTGTTACTGACTATGTGATTTCACTATGCGATTTCACAGGATGGACGTCCAGATCACTGGACGTCCCAACTCAGGTCTACACAAACACCGTCGCAAGTGTCCCAGCCTACCTGATGCCTGGATGAATCGCCTGCCAGGCAGTATCGCCCCCAACGAGGCCCCTGGTGTCGCTGCTGAACGATACAAGCAGCTTCGAACTCTGCTCGTTGGGGCGGTTATCAGCAAGAATCTGCCGTTCTCGATATTTGAAGGTGAATTGATGCAGTCGGCCCTGCGAGCTATTTGCCCAGGTTTTCGATTTCCTGGTCGGATGTCAATTAAGGCGGACTCCGAAGCTCTTTTCTTGGACTTGGAAAAGAAACTCATTGCCGAAATTGCGCGAGTCCCTGGTTCAATATCGACGGCAACCGACTGCTGGACTTCGGCCGATTTTTCTCACACTTACATGGCAATCAATGGTTTTTTCTTTAACTCTCAGGGTCTTTTCTGTCGTCGACTGCTCGCATTCAAGGTACATTTAATTTATATATACAGCGGTGGACATTTCATGTGTGCTGATCTTTCTTTGTTTTCATGTGTCGTATGCCAGACTTTGGCTGGGAACCACACAGGCGAAAAGTTGGCCCAGGTCTATTGGGAATCCCTCGAACACGTTGGGGCATTGCGAAACCATTTCTCCGTGACGGGAGACAACGCCTCTTCTAATCGTGCTATGGTTCGTATTTTGGGAGACCGATACAGGGAGATAGGCATCCATTGGCCCTTTGATTCTCGGTTCCATGGGTGTATGTGTCATGTCATCAACCTCGTCGCGAAGGACTTTCTGGAAGGAATGGGAGAGTTAACTGAGGCCAATATCCAAGCTTATGAGACCACGGGATTGGCCGAACCTCAAGCGACTTTTGAGCCTGACGAACTCCCAATGACGGATGACGATGCCCCAGGGGCTGGTTCTTCAATTGATCAATCATCTCAGGACGTTCACGGTGTCACTCAAAACGATTATCAAGTATTTGATTTTACTCAGGAGCCATTCGCCGAAACCGTCAGTGACCAGCCCTCCTCTGCTCCTGGCGGCAATCAAAAGAAGAAATCGACTGTTGTGAGCCGTATCCGAGCTTTGGATACGCACATACGCAAGAGTCCCTTAGAACTTGAGTGCTACATCACGATTCGCGATAGCGTCCAAGACCCTCCTCTACTGCCTCTTAGCTGCCCTACGACTCGATGGAATTACTTTTATTACGTCGTAAGTATTTTGAAACTCTCCGACTTACCAAGTTCATCTCCCAATTTGACCATGTTTACTTTCTGGTATTTGTCAGGTCCAACGCACTCTCGCCCTGAAGAAGTCAATTCAACTGTACACTTCTTCAGACCCTAAACGAGCCAAATTCACCATCTCTCAATCAGACTGGGCATTGATCGAATACATGCGACCAGTCCTCGAAATGTTCGAGTCCGCGACCCAAGTTTTCCAGTCAAACGAACCCACCAAGCAATGGGTCCTGCCGACTATGTGGGCTCTTCAGAAGGTACTGCGGAAGCACCAGACCGTGCCTGGTGCTTGGGGCCGCGCTTGCAAACGCGCGGAAGACAAGTTAGTGAAGTATATGGAACGTGAGGAGTCGAATGTTCAGACCTTGGTGGCCACCGTCCTTGATCCCTACAATCGCAATTCTGTATTTCACGATCATGAAGAAGTCGAAGCTCATGCGAAGAAGTACCTCCGTGAAGAATATGACCTCTGGAAGCCCAGCCCTACCGAAAGTGCCCGTGACAAAGGACCACCACCTCCAGCTGACCGTCGCCCTGTAGCCAGCAAACTTCAGGCGATTTACTCCTTGTTGGGCAGCCAATCGAATGCCCCGATCAACGATTCCACCCAAGAACTGGATGAAGTCTACCGTTACTGTTCTGGAAAGGAGCCGCTCCTGCCTGATGAGAGTGTGGGCCAATACTGGACGGTAAGTTTTCATATCTTGAATATAACTTATCTCATGTGCTTTTCCTGACATCGCCCTATGTTTCAGCGTATGGCCAAGCCTGGCGCGCTTCCTACTTTATCCAAAATTGCTCTCCAGCACCTCACCATTCCTGCCTCTGGTGCCTCAGTTGAGCGAGTTTTTTCGATATCCGGTAATATAGCAGTGCCTTCCAGAGGCCGTCTCCACACCGACATCATCTGTCATCTTGTGCTAATCAGGCACTGGCTCACCAATGATGATGCTTCGATGGATTTAGAGGAGTAATTGTGGTGGCCTTTCAATCTTAACTTAAGAAAAATCCTGCCAGCCTTATATTATACAACTTATGAAAAGATTCGTAAATACATTTGTGATGAGCCAGAAATAAATGATTCCCTGTTGTTGTTGTTTCCATTTACAACACGTTGGTGGTACAGTGAGAGTGAGCAATCCGAGGAAAAAACCCAAGTCTGCCCCTTGATGTTCAAGGGGCATCAAAATCCCCGCCGGTGTGTGAGTGCTCATATGAGTAATGAGTCCTCGCACACCGAGGACTTATCCTCCTGCTTTGAGTGAGCAGGAGGATAAGTGAGTCTGGAAACTTACTGAGTCGTGCCATTGGCCAAAGACTCGCGGACAAGCCTGTTTTGAGTCCCGTCCTCAAGGCACGCCTAACCCTAGGTACAGTTAGAGTTTTGTACTCTAACTGTCCGTAGATGAGTCGGTACTCAAAATGAGTCCCTCGGACCCCGCATCCCGATTGTGAGCGTGAGTTGCTCAAACCTGCATCCCTGGTCTGACGCGGCCAGAGAAACCGAAGCCTTGTGCAACCCTTCTGGCCGGCCAGCGAGATTGGCCAGCCGCTGGTCATTTCACACGATGTACAGGGGCATTTCACATGTATTTGAATATCCCTGCGTGTCACACGCCTCCATCTGCCAAACTGTCGGATACACAACAAATAACAAATTCAGTCCATAGCAACACCAAACCGCACCAAACCTTCCTAAATCGTCCTCATCCAATGTCCATTCAATCAGTTATAATCACATTTTCAAATCCCCATACTATACCTCACTACACCATATTGAAACTTTTGTCAAACGCACACAATGCGATGTGACTTCATGCAAAATAAAAACAAACGTTCAAAAACAAACGTTCCATTTGGTCTTGCCCGTCACAACACAAATGAAGGAGCACTCCAACCAATAGGAATTGCTCGCCGATGATAGAACATTAAAATTATAAATGTCTACTCGGGGACACATCCTTTAGAAGCACGTACACCCAAAGAGAAAACATTGAGTACAAACTGAAAACTGTTTTGTGAAATCTGAATCTCAGCATATGACACAATTCATCTCCGCTCTGATTCGATTTCATTGTTCTCAAACCTTTTGTTTGAAGCTTTTTGTACCAGCTGGGCTACAGACAGAACTGGTCTTGCTTTTATTTAATCTTAAGCAAATCACCTCGTAGCACTTCGTATCCGCCTTCCATAAAAGTGATTCTGTCGTTCTCGTACTCATCACTTTGGACCCTATTCATATAATCTTCAGCTTCAACTTCCGCACATAATGCTTGTCAAAGTCCTTATGTCACGGCTGGCCACATTATACCCTGATACCTATCAGGAATTAACGTTGAGCCAGCTCATATCATTCGTCAATCTTTCCGCGGATTTTTTAAAGAGGAATGACGGCGCACACCCGATGACGGCTCTCCATGGGCCTGTGGTAATCTTTGTTGTATTTCCACCTTTGCCACCTTCGCCAGAAGGGGAGTGCATGGCAACCGTCAGTTCATTTGGGGAGATCACAATACACGGGACATTGGATCGGGCACATTGAAATGTGACTGCGTTGACGGATCTGTAATTACATATACCTATGGTGTCAGCTGTACTGGCCAGCGGCCAGCGGCCCGCGCTGGTCAGTAGGTTTGCACAGGGCTGCTATTGCTCACGACGCGGCAGGCTGATTAGCCTGACCCGTTTGAAGGCTATGCTTATAAAATTGCCTGTATTGGCAAAAAAAAAAAAACTCGAGATTTGGTCAAGCTAATCTCGAATCACTGTACAGTCGTTCTCAGAAATGTTGGAAAAATGCAAAATCTCGAGCTGAGCTCGGGGTCCGTGCGCTGAGCAGGGACACGCAGATACAAACACTGACAAAAACTTTGATTTTGACAGGTATCTCAAGATGAAAATTCGTTTACTTTCCATCATACCTCGATGACCACACACCTATCTTGCCAATGGCCAGGCTAACGGACTGATCTCTTCAGAAAAACGGTGAAAACGTATGATTTCATGGTTAAGGGATTGTAACACGAGTTGAGGATCAGAGGAAGGATGGCATGGAGAGGACACAAGGGAGTTGAGGTTGGTGAAAGGGACACTGATCTCCACTCGACAGCTGCCATGACTTTTCCGTGACACATGTCATGAAAAAGTCACCTCCTCGGGACCACGACCTCAGCTCGAGATGTTGGATTTTTCCAACATTTCTGAGAACGACTGTATATAGCAGTAGCTGGCTGGAATTCCAGATTTTCCAGTAAAACAGTCAAAATGGTCAACACAAGCCGGTCTTGAACTTTGAGTTCCACTCATTCAATCGTATCCTTGAAGTCTCGTAATCTTCCTGGGCTTGTAGCGTTGTAGGCGCGGTTGTGAAAGTTGAATTCTTCATATTTGAAGAAAAATAGTTTTAATGCACAGTTTGTCTTTAATGGTTGCTTTTAAAAACTAAATGGGTTGCATTACAACAAACGATAAGATATGTAAAGAGATCAAAAAAAAAACTAAAAAGTACAACAAACCAAAAAAACGAAAAACAAAAAAGAGTACAAAATCACGACACGTCAATCCAACCTTTGATCACGTTGATGATGTTGAGGAGCATCAAGTTCAAAACCAAAGACAGTTTCCAAAAAATTTAAAAACCAAATCGGATAAACCCAAATCTCATTAAACAAAAATGTACCCAAGATCAAGATCAAGAACCCTAAGAGTTGTAATCCATTAAAGACTTCCCAACCCAAGCCAATAGAAACCATCCAAATCCCAATCGATCTACAAGTATCAATCACCGATCGAACAGTTGCCGAAATATGTTTAGTAACTGCTAGTCCACAAAAATTAAACATTGAAATACTAATCGCTATGGCTAATGAAGACCAAAGGATTTGAGAATTTGAAATGATTTGATGAAATCCTTCGTTGGCATCGAAATAACCTTTTCGACCGGCCGGTTTAGATCCAATAAAGATATGTAAGACTGGAATAGCTATCACAGTAGTAAAGAGACCAAAGATGCCTTCTAATCCAACAGCTTCTAATGGAGGTACTTCATACTTTGTCATAATCTTTTCTTCAACTACAAATTGACTTGCCGAACTAAAGGAAAAAAAATCCATTCATCAATAAGATTTGAATGATTTGTTGACAAAAAAGCGGTTTAAAAAAGACTTACAAAACTTGAGCAAAGAAAATCAAAAAGATTCCCAGTACAGTTTTCGTTCCATCATCTGCACCTAAACTTTTCATCTCAGTTTTCTCTTTAGACTGTAACGAACCAGCAAATCCGACAAGAGCGACTCCAAAAGTGATGATCAATAAACTTAACCATTTATGAGCTTTAAAGGTTCGTTTAAGAAAAATAACCGAAAAGAATGCTACCCAAAGTGGTAAGGCACCTCTGATCATTTGAAAAACCGAAACTGGAACAAATAATAAACCGACGTTCATTAACTAAAGAAAAGAATCCCCAACGAAAAAAAAACAAAGATCATGAATGGTTTGAATCGATTTAGATGAGTCAGATTGATGATGATCACTAACAGTTGTACCACAAATATCAAAGATCGTAGGTAACCAAAAGATCATTTTCTGGATCCCTATGAGTTGAAACGTTTCAGGTTGAGAAGACATCACAGTAAGTTGATTAGGTTCTAAAGAAGTTACGATCGGATTAGGAGTAGGACCATGAACAGCTAAAGGGGTTTGATCATTATTCGATGGATCATCCGAATTTAAATGAATAGGTTGGATTAATGAATCTGAAATGATAGGATGATCTTCAGATCCTCTGGGTTGACTTTCTTCTGAATGTCTTGGAATAGGTTGGTAATCATGAAGTGAGATTGGTTTGCTGGCTTTGAATGTGTATTTGATTAGATAAAATGCAATCAAACATAAACTTTCGCCGGCAAACATGTTGAGGGTTTGCCATACTGGTTGTTCAAAGTGTTGATGAGTTGAAGGGTCTGGGTTTTGACAGTTTCTACAGGATTAAGAGAGGCATGGAAAAATGTTGAGTGTGGTGGGTCGGATTGGTTTGAAACAAATGACCGTTTGAACTTACTCTACACATTGTTTGTCTTGAAACTTTGACCAGAGACTGTTTGAGCAACCTTTGGTGAGTAGATTAGGATGGGAAGGAATATAAGGGACAAATGAGTTTGGTATTTGATTTGAGGGAGAAGATCTTGGGATGTACCGGTTGCTAACATTCCAACAATCAAGGTGACTGTGGCAAATTGAGTTGACATGATGAGAAAGAGACTTCAATGCTGGTTGGTTGGTTGATTGATTGATTTGGTGTTTGCTTGGTATGGTTGAGGTAGTTTGATGGATGAATGATATATAGTTTGTTTGTTGGTTCGATGAGCTGGTCTGGTTGTCTTTGAGGTCAAATCACAAGAAATCCTTACAGTTGTACCCGGCTGTGATATCCGATCCGATAGTTTGCTATCTACTCGAAAATTAAATTGCACTATTCAAGTTTCTTCTTTCTTTCTTTCCTTCTTATCGACCAAATCAAATCAAATCGAAGAAAGCAAGATGTTATCAACTTCAACTTCTCATCATCATCATCTCATCAATTCTATCAAACAGAACGTAAGTCTCAACCAGTTCTTTTCAAAATCTCAACCTCATCATACTCACACATCATTCTTATCAAGCTCAACATCAAACCCCAATCACTCTACAAACGTTTCTCAACCCATTCAATCACCTCCTCATCCTCAACTTCCTCATCATCAAGCCTACCAAAAGACGGTTTAACATTCCAAGACTTTGTAAAACTAAATCCAAACCCAATCCCATCAACTTCGATTCCTAAAGTACATCAAAGATTACCTAGTTTTTTAAAAACCGAAATCCCAAGTTCACCTTCATATAATAAAATCAAATCAGATTTAAGAGGTTTAGGATTACATACAGTTTGTGAAGAAGCTAGGTGTCCTAATATTGGTCAATGTTGGGGTGGAGACAAAGGTGAAGCTACTGCTACAATCATGGTCAGTCTTTTTTCGATTCAAGATTCTTTTGAAAAACTAATGTTGATTTAAGTTAATTTGGTTTTTGTTTTGTGAAATTTAAAATAGTTAATGGGTGATACTTGTACTAGAGCTTGTAGATTCTGTGCTATTAAAACTTCTAATCGACCTCCTCCACTTGATCCGAACGAACCTGAAAACACAGCTGAAGCGATCAGTAAATGGGGAGTAGGTTATATTGTCATGACAAGTGTAGATAGAGATGGTTAGTTTTATATTCTTTTCTTTAAACTTTTTTGATCCATGATTGATCGGTTTGATTTTCACAGATTTACCTGATGGTGGAGCTCATCATATTGCAGAAACCATCCAAAGAGTCAAATCAAAGTAAGTCCAAACCCCCGAATCCCAAACCCCATCCTAATCATTCACTAAACCAAACCATTTTTTTCTCAATTACCAGAGCGCCACAAATCTTACTAGAAGCTCTAACGCCCGACTTTGCCGGTCCAAACCAATTAACATCTACTACTTTAATTGCTAATTCAGGTTTAGATGTCTTTGCACATAATTTAGAAACGGTTGAAAGATTGACTCCTTCAGTAAGAGATCGTAGAGCAAACTTTCAACAATCTTTAAAGACTTTAAGCTTTGCTAAACAGTTTGGTCCTAATGGATTGATCACTAAGACTAGTTTGATGTTAGGATTAGGAGAAGAAGATGAAGAGATACTTGAAACTCTTAGAGGTAAGCAAACATCCAACGCTTTCCAATATGTTTTCTTAACGTTTACTTATCATTTTGGTTTCGGTGGTTTTTTTTGGGGGGTTTTAGAATTAAGAAAGATTGATGTAGATGTCGTGACATTTGGTCAATATATGAGACCAACCAAACGACATATGAAAGTTACTGAATATATTACACCTGATCGATTTGAGAAATGGAAGCAGATTGCAGAAGAGATGGGATTCTTATATGTGGCTAGTGGACCATTGGTTAGAAGTAGTTTTAAAGCTAATGAATTACTTAAGAGTTCATTAGGTGAACGTTTATTGAAGAATCAAGCTTTCTAACCATTGGGGGGTTCTCTTTGATTTAGATTTTCTTGTGGGTATTGATTTTTTTTGTATAGGGTTTTGTTTTTTGGTTGAAAGAATTTAAATATTATTTTACAATATATATCATTTATTTGCCGTTTTTTTATATTCATTTTGTCTTCCTCATCAAGATATCAGAATGCAAATCATTTTTATCATTGAATGGAATACACAAGAAGTTTGTTTTTACAAATGAGTTTCTCTAATAAATGATTCATTTTTTTGAATTATAATTTTTGATATGGTACTTGTAATGATTGACGGTTTTGAATGAAGTCTAATCGTTTTTGATCTAATTTTTCTTCACTCATTCTATTTAATCCAAAACCAAAGAAAATTAGAAAAATATTGTAAGCGGTTTGAGAGATATCATCAAGGGTTTCTGTGTGGGAAAAAGATTTGAAAGAAAGGTTTGGACTGACTTACTCTGTTCTTAAACATGATTGTAATGATTTCCATTGTGAACGACAAGACCAAACAACCGAAAACGTTCGATTGGTTGAACAATTTGCAAATTCTATATGATTCCATTTTCCAAAAGACCACCAAAAACCAAAAGGAAAAAAATCAATCAAGATCTTCATCGAAAAAAAGAAACCCTATTGTATGGTTAAAATGAAGGAATTTGTTTTTGATTTGAAAAAAGATTGACCTGATACTAATTTATCACAAGATTTTAATGCGATTAGTTTAGATTGTTTTTGAAATTCGTCTTCTTCTCTTCTTGAAAGTGATTTAAATGTAGTTGACATTGATTCAAGGAGTTTAGTTTTTTTGATGGTTTGAAGGTTTCTTGGGTAAATCTCCAGGTTTCGTAATCTTTGTGGTGAGGATTCCTTCAAGTTGATGGAACAGATGGAAATAAGTTGGATGGTGAAAAGTCAAGAATGATGGCAGAATTCAAAGTGATGCAAAGATCCGATCCGATCCGACCCGAAGAGACTTGGGGCCGAGAAGGTTCCAATTCGGATATTTCTTCGGTGATCAAAATTTATCAGAAAACTCATCAAACCAAACCATCAAACCAACCAAAACAAGGACGGAAAACTTGTCAGACCAGTTTCGAGGAAAAGTTCCAGAAAACCAAGAAAGCAAAACTTCATACGGATCCTAGGAAAATCAAACTCACCAAGAACACCTCAGAGTGACAGAATCCAAACTGGAATTCAAACTCACAAAGGAAACTTCACTTGAAGGAAGATGATCAAGAATGGTCCAATCAAATTCAACTCACTTCATCTTATTCAATTCATTTCTACAAAAACAATACCATCTCATCAACATTATCATCAGCATCAGCATCAGTACCAGCATTTACATCAACAACTCGAACAACCTAGTAAGTTGATTTGTGATGTTTCTACTTTTCATTTCATGGACTAATTCATCATCATTTCTCATTCAGATCTTAATACATTTCAAGCATATCAAGAAAAGCCAACAAGTCCATCATTATCTTTAAAATCCAATTCACCATCATTACCAATTCTTCAATCCACTTCTACTTCTACTTCTACTTCCATCATTAATTATCATCAAGACCTCACCTTAAATACGATCACAGAAACCTTAATAAAGTATTTAAACCAAAACAATTATTCAGCATTCAAAGAACTTTATTCAAAACATCTTCATACGACCTTTAATTTAAAGAATGGACGTTCAACATTACTTTCGATTTCAAAGATATTTAAATCTTTATCAAGATTAGGACAAGGAATGGGATTGATGAGACGGATTATGAAATCATTACATGTTTTAAATTATCCAATCGGATCTGAATCGATTGTACAAGAGTTTATTGAAATCTTAATTAAATGGGGTAGGTTTGATAGAGCCTTAAATTATTTAAATATGTTTGATTTCGATTCATTAGGTCATCAAGTCTTTAAACTCATCAACAACCGATCCGATTCCCAACCGGGTTTTTCGAATCATTCATTGAAATCTAATTTACCACCTAATTTATTTAAAGTCAATCAATTGGTTTGGGAGAAATTGTTATTGATTTATTTAAAGTTGAATCAAATCGAATTAGTTTTAAAGATCGAAAATGATTTTGGATTAGATGGATCGGTTTGGTCTGATGAATGTTTAAATCAATTCTTGATGGCTAAAATCATCAAGATTAAACAATCTACTGATTTGAATCAAGTTCAACAAATCCAAAAGTTACATGAATTGATTCAAGCATCGGAAGATAGAGTCTCAAGAATTGGAATTAGTCAATCTCATTCAATCCTTAAGTTAAAATACGAGATTTTAGGTTTAGATGAAGTTTTGAAATTGGTTGAAGTTCAAGAAACTGATCAAAGTTTGATGAGTATGCAAAATATCCTTAGAGCTTGGTTAGATGCCTTGATTGATTCTAATTGCGATAAAGGCTTGATTGATCCCATTCAAGTCGGAAATGTATTAATTAGATTAAATGATTTATATCAGTCTAATCAAGAATCGAATTTAATTGAAGAACTCGAATTAGAAAAGTATACGAGGTATATGAGAGAATGGTTAGAAAAAAAGATACATTTCAACATTCAGAATAGTTTTCAAACCGATTTAAACCTATCTGATGAACCTTTTGATATTTTTAAAAATCAATCCATCTTGACTATCGATAGGAATCATCCTGAATTAGGTTATCATCAATTAGAAACACTTTTGAATATGGTATACAATTCATCAGATTCGAATCAAGATGAACGTTTGAAGAAGAAACCATCAAGCATGATGATATCAGAATTAAGTCGAATCGAATCTATGATAGGATCTTCATCAGAATCAATACGTAAATTAATAAGAGAATCGATTATAGATCGAGAATTGAATTTGAGAAGTAATCATTTGATCGGTTTGATTTGGACAAAATTAATTGAAGTCGATTTGATCGGATTACTCAATCTTTTAGAACGTGAAATCAAATTTGGTTATAGATTAGTTTTAACAGGTTTATTGATCAGTTTAGTCTTAGGAGGTTTAGTGGCCATCCGAGTACCTAAATCGATTCTACTTTCTTTTTCTCAACGACTTCTTGATCAACAAGAACTCAATAATACAACTTTAAAAATCCAAGATCAAGAAGACGATCATGGACCTAGAGCGTATTTAAGAGCAGCAAGAGCAGCAGCATCTGTTGGGAATTTCTTTTTGGTGAAAGAATTACATTTAGATTTGATTAATCGGTTTGGACATGATGTTTATTGGAATGAAGCATGTGGGATTGATTATTTAACGATGATTGTGGAATCTTTGATGAAATTAAATGAACCGATTGAAGCACATGAAGAGATTTTAAAGGTTTTCAAACAAAGCAGATTGATTGAAAGTTGGATAAAAGAAGAAGATTTAGTAAACCCACCTCAAAAGGATGAACCTAGGGAGATGATGAATCTTGGAGGATTTGAAGATTTCATTCATGAAGAAGAAATCAATTGGTATTTTCATCAAAAAGAAGATATGACGAAATTGATTAATAAACTTGAGTATAATTTTAATAAGAAAAAGTTTAGGAAAAAACCATCATTGTTAAAGATTTTATTAAGGATTAAGAAGAAATTAGAAATTAAGATTAATAAGATGGAAAGTTTAATTCAAAATTATTCAACTACTAATCATCAAGAAGATTTTAAAGATGATCATAAGATTATGGTGAATGAAAATGAAAGAAACATTCAATCAATCGATCTTAAAAATGATTTTGATTTTGAGAAAGGATTAATTGAGATTAGAAAAAGGTTAAAAGAATTTAAATTAGCTGAAAGTTTAAACCAAGAAGTCATTAAGATTTGGAATAAGAAATCATCATCATCATCAATTGAAAACAAAACGATTGAAAGATGTTAAAAAATCGGTTTGGTTAATCATTAAAACGAGGTTTTTGGGGGGTGGGTCGGTGGGTCATTAGATTTGATGTTTTTTTATGGATTTTTTTTC
Source organism: Melampsora larici-populina 98AG31 (assembly GCF_000204055.1). Lineage (NCBI taxonomy): Eukaryota > Fungi > Basidiomycota > Pucciniomycetes > Pucciniales > Melampsoraceae > Melampsora > Melampsora laricis-populina. Next base: position 552,255 of record NW_006768786.1, read on the forward strand.
CTTTTTGGGTTTTTGGAAATCATATTTTCATTTTTGGTTTATTCTTTTGATGATGATTTATGATCATCATTTCGTCATCCAAGTGGTACTCTATCTTTTTTTCTTGAAATTAGACAAGACAAATCACTCTGATTGTTTATACCCAATTAAATCTGTTATCTTTAAGCCGCCTGGTGTTCTCTATCACTAGCCTGCGCCATTAGAGTATATTCACACATGTTGTGTTTTGATCAGATGCCCTGAGATGCGAGGCATCTGATCTGTGAATTTCATGAATCATTTGATAAATGATGATCAAAATCATCAAAAGTTGAAAGATGATGAGTACATAGATATATGGAAAATGCAAAAGTATAAATTAATCATCAAATTGATTCTAAATTTGAAATACAGTGAAGGAGCTTTCATGTACAAGTGTGATTTCAATATGAAATTTTACATTTGCAACAACACCTTTCAGATAAGATAAGCTTCTGATCAATCATCATATGTGGCAACAAATGAGGTTACCTGCTATATCAGCTCTCTTTCTGGTAACCAAACAATGGCAGAATATACTAAGCACTTGAATTCTCCTACCCACCAAAAAAAATGGCTTTGTGCAATTCAAGGAAAAAAGAGCAGTCAATGAAAAACCTCTGAGGCAATTATTGCCATTGGGCCCCTCAACTGCTGATCAAAGAATAGAGACACTACCACTACAACTTCCAGGTCTCTCATCTTTCCTCAGACAAAAGCTTCAGTTCAGTAACAAAAAAATCTACCCTTGTGTCACTGTCACAGAAGTCTCCGTGATCAGTTTCACATTCCATCTAGATTAAGATCACTCCATGAGAGGTAGGAACTTCTCTACATATTCAAAGGGAATGGTCCACTTTTGTTTTTGCTACAGTTGCCAGGTGGTTCTGTTTAAAATCATTGCAGATCAGCCTCAGTTGAAATCCAATCACCAAGAAAGTCCACAGAAACCTAATTAAAACTTCATTCAAATGATTCTCTAATCAAATCAGAATTTTCATAATCCATACCACATCAATCAATAAACCAATAAAAACTCCAATCCACCCATCCAATCCTCAAAACCAAACCCAATTCCCAACCAAAAAATCCTCAAAAATTATATTTCTTATAAACAAAAAAACAAACAAATCAAGATAAAAAAACAAATCAAGATTGGTTTTTTTTATGAAGAAAAACAAAAACACATTTTAACAAATTGAATGAAGAAAAAAAGAAAATCTATATATGTAGAAATGAATCATTAAATTATATCTTCAAAAAATAACAATCAAGCAAGCAAAACCAAAAAAATAAGTATAAAATAAATTCATTGATTTTCCCTTTCTCCCTTTCTCCCTTCTCCCGTCCCAATCCAATATATATATATATATGTTGATGTTATAATAAGATATATAAAAAACCATTCAAATAATAACTTGAAAAATACCTTTCTAAAGACTTTTGTAAAAAAAACATTCTCAAACTTAACTTTTTGAACTTTTAAACTGATTCCTTCTTTTTTCCCTTCTCCCCCCCCAAAAAAACCAAACCCAGATCCAAATCCAAAAATCCAAAAACCCCAAACCCAAAAAAAAATCCAAGAAAAAAAACCCTTCTTCTATACCTTTCTACTAAAACTTTCAGCTTTCAAAGTTCTTCTTTAACTTCTTCTTTAACTTCTTCTTTAACTTCTTCTTTAACAACTTCAACACCTTCATTCTTATCACCCTTCATATTATCTTTAAACAAGATACTTAAATCTTCAACTCTACGTTTAGCCAATTCAGCCTTACTTAAAGTTTGACCTAAACTCATACTAAGAAAGTGCACAGAATCCAAAAAAAAAACATCAAAATCTTTCCAAAAAAAAATACAATCATCTCAAGACAACTTTTACTTACTTTGCAAGTTCAGTTTTTCGTTTTTGAATCTATCATCGAACCAAATCACCAAATCACCAAATCAATCAACAAGAAAAAACACATTCAACGGAACCTCTTCATGTAAGCTTTCTTTACTCACTTCTAACATATTCTGTTCAACTGATCCAGCAATAATATACCGAATCATTCGAACCGGTTTAGTTTGTCCAAGCCTATGAACCCGATCGACCGCCTGATTCTCAACCGCAGGATTCCAAAATGGTTCCTAACCAACCAAACCCGTTCATCCCATTCCCAGTGTCAAAGAAAATCAAAATCACCACATCAATCCTCTACAAATCTCAACCGAATCCTTTACCAATTCACTTACCATTAAATAAACTCGTTGAGCACACGTCAAGTTTAATCCTACCCCACCGGCTCTTAGGCTCACTAATAACACTTCACACTTCGGATCGGTCTTGAGATCTTCCATGGCTTTGTTTCTTTCAGGTCGACTCATCGTTCCATCTAATCTACCATATCCAATATTAAATTCATCTAGTGCGTCTCCAATCCTAAGAGAAAAAGAAAGAAAGAGAAAGAAAGAAAAAAACTTCATTAGGATTTTGGCTTTCGATTAAGAAGATGGAAGATGATGTTCAAAACAGACCTGTCTAACATCTTAGTCCATTGACTAAAGACTACACTCTTCACCACTGATCCTTTACAAGCTTTATAATCATGCTCAGGATCCTCTTCTTCATCATGCCGGTCTTGAACATCAAAGATCATGTTCAATGGATCATAATTCATCGAAGCTGGATTAGCTTGACTAAACGGTAACAAATCACAAATCAAATGTCGAACTTTAGTACTATGACCATACTCATTCTTTTCGGTTTCATGATCCCCTCCTTTTGCTTTCCCTTTTCCTTTTGCTTTTGATGATGATGAAGTTTCTGATTTTTGAGGTTGAGGTTCTTCAAGTTTTAAATCGGTCACTTCAATGATATCTTTAATTGGATCTTTCAAGACTTGAAAACATACTGTACATTCTGCTGATCCTTTTAATAATGGCCATTCTGGACAAACCTCTTCTCTAAAACATCTTACACAAAACAAATGTTGACATCTAGTCACAACGATCGATTTCAAATTATTATTAGCTGTCCCACCACCACCACATGATGAATCAATTTCTTCAAGATTACTTTTGGCTTTCTTCTTATTAGGTCGTTTACTGGGTCTAGAAGAAGACATCTCTTCTAGTTCTTCTGATGGATTTCCAATCATCAATTCTTCTCCACATTCACTACACTGTCCTACCCCAGTTTCTCTCATCAAGTTTACCAACTTGATCGAATTTGATTTATTAAGTCCTTCACTTTCGATTTCTTTCATCAATTGATTCTGTCCTTCTAAAATCTTCATAAACTCATTCCCTGATCTACTTCCTAAACTTTTCCCATCTGAATCCGTCACCAAACCAATATGTGTACAAATCTGTCGTAATCTTAATAATTCTTGTAAAATCGAACAATAATTCTTTAAAACCGTTTCATCTTTTTGTTGTAATTCAAAGTTCTTTCGACTACGTTGATGATAAGTTGAATAAAATTTCTTTTCATATTCATCTAATTCTAAATAAACAATCGTATCTCGTTTGGTAGGTAAACTTAAAATCGGTTTTCCATTCTTATCAATCGAATTCTTTGTTCTTCTTAATGCGATTTGTCTCATGATTAATTTCAGTCTTGAGACTCCTAACTTATCTCCTAATTTGGCTGGTGTACCAATATGAGTCGTCCAAAACACTCGATCTGTAAATGGTTCGAGTCTTAAAAAGGCTACTAATGAAAATAAATCGTTGAGTGAGTTTTGTAAAGGTGTACCCGTAAGACAAACTCGTCTTTCGGCTAAGAGATCACAAGCCGCTCTTGATTGTATAGTAGAGTGTTCCTTGATCATACTAAAGGAAAAATCGAAAAGCTCATCAGCCCTGATAAACATATTGAAAGTCATGTCACCTTACTTACTGAGCTTCGTCCAGGACGACTCTAAACCATTCGATAGACTGTAAAGGACTAGGAAGTCCATCTCCCTTCCTTTTCCGTTTCAGAGGTCTCTTTCGTTTACTGTTTTCATTTGACTCGGTTGCTGTCAACGAATTTCCAGATCCATCTAATTCTTCAATTCCACCATCACTACTATCTTGAGCAGCACCTTCTTCTTCTTTACGATTCTGTCTAGAATATTCATATCCTAATAATGAATAAGTTGTGATCACTACATCATGATCTGCTAAAACTTTGACATCTGTCGTTCGACTGTTACCATGATAAACACAAACACTTAATCCAGCTTGAGTTGAATTTTTCAAAGTCTTTGATGGGATTTTCCTCACGTGTTCTTCGATTTGACTTTCCCAGTTTTGAACTGTAGATAAAGGACAGATTATCAAGGTAGCTCGTGATTTCATCGTGATCAATCGGTTTCGATCGATGGTAGCTTCTTTCTTCTTAATTGAACTCTTCGTTTCTTTTGGTCGTTTTTTAGGATTTGAAGTTGATCCTTCAGCTAACCTCGTATGATCTTCTCCATTAGACATCGATGTGTTCAATTGTTGGATCGATGAAGATGATCCTTCTTGTGGTGGCTGTGATGAAGATGAAGATTGATTATGCTCAAAGGCCCGAGCTTGAACTAGGGTAGTAGCCACGAGTGAGATTATCGAGATCGTCTTGCCTAAACCCATATCATCAGCAAGTAACGATCCACGACACTGATTGGGTGTTTGAATGCCAAGTTGTTCGATCCCTGTGACCACATTAACCCATCCGATATGTCTTCCATAAGAATCACGTGACTTTTTCCATAAACACACCAAATTCGCTTCATCGTGATCAAGCTGAGCCTTTCGTTCGTCCGGATCATGTATTACTTTATTGGGTTCGGGTTTGACTTCCTTTGGGGTCTCACGATCTAACATGAAGGATAGGGCTTGTTTCTGATGAGCATATAATTTACTCGAAATCAAATCACTCGGTTCGGTTTCATCTAGATCGACACCACTTGCCAACGATTTGAAGACTGCATCGACCTGTTCATGTGCATCATAAGTCTTGAATTGAGGAGTTCGAGAACCTAGGAATAAATTGGAAGTTCCATAGGCAGGTCCACCTAAGAGTCTTTGTCGAATTTGATCGATACCTTCACGCGGTTGAGCTGAATGTGGATTATGATAAGGACATCCCAAGTGCAGATCTGGATCATAGCTAAGTGGATGTTCGAGGACGACATTCGAACGAGTAAAATAAGCCCCTATGGCTGAGATCGATTCGGGTGAACAGAAAACCAAGAGTTGTAATGGTAACATGAGTGGATTCTTTTCGCCACGTCTGATCACACAACATTCAATATAAAGTTGTCGTCCAAGTGGTTGTGCTCTACGTTTCAACTTGTTTCCTCCTAAACCGTCCGTTTCTATAATTTCATCATCATCATCCGATTCTGGAGCTTTCCAACCACCTACGCTAGGACCTCCACTGATCGAATCGATGGGACCTAGTAAAGGTGCAATGACGTTACCGACCTTGTGTTCGACCATTCCGAATTGTTCATCAGAAGGCGCTAAGAAAGGTTTGAATTAAATGTCAGCTTAGAGAACAAAGGGATCGAATGACAAAGGGAAATTGAAGATTGATGATGTTGAGTTGATTGATTTGATATGGTTTTTGTAGAGATTAGGACTGACAAAGCACCTTCAACGTCTCATTACCACCATTCGGAGGAAGTCGTCGAAGTCTAACGGGTAAAGTTTGAGCTCTAGGTTTTCCACCCGGACCAATGATATCTGATTGAAATTCTTTCAAAGGATATAACATTAACACCAAAGAGCTTAATAAACCTATACAGACTGGTTTATAAGCCGAATTATGAACTTGATTGAATTTAGAATTGGTCGGATTATGATTCGGATGATTGGAGGTAGGTAAAGAGAAAGTATTTGATCTTGGAGAAGGAGTGAGTGGATAAGAAGTAGGTCCTTGAAAATGATGCGGAATCGAAAGTGACGAAGTTGAAGGAGTTGAATTAGATGAATAAGAATTAGAAGATGAAAACAGCTGATGATGATGATGTGGTGAGATGGTTAGTTGTTGTTGACGTTGTGATCTTTGTTCAGCTTGTCTTCTTGCAGTAGCTTGTAATGCAGCCAATTGTTGTTGCCTTGGACCGTGTCTAAGTTTAAAAGTTGAAGCTAAACCTGATCCTGATCCTGATGCAGCAGTAGAAGTGGAAGTAGAAGTCGAAGTCGAAGGTTGAAGTGATGAAGATGTTTTTTGATTTGGTTGATCTTGAGTTAAATCGATTATTTTGAGTGGTTGGTTTGATTTGATTTGATGTTGATTTGACATTGAGATTGATTGACTTGATTTGAATGTTCACTGAGACTGAGACTGATACTGAGAATGAGGATGAGAATGAGAATGAGTTGATATGGTTGAGCCTTGAGGTGTTGTTGTTCTGGTTGATCTTTGCAAACCGTTGACCGTTTGATTGATTGAAATGGTTTGGTTATCGATGTATGTATGTATGTACTTAATAGGACTTAACCCTTAAGTTCTATTGAAACCCTTGATTAAGTCGTGCTATGTGGCAGTGCTTTAAACTGAACTACAATCGATCGATCGCCTCTTGATCAGTTTGACTCTTGACCTTATAGGATGTCAACATTTGATGGTTATTGTAAGTCAATCAATCAGTTCAGTTCTAATCAAATCAAAACAAGATATACAACTGACTATCCATTTCTTTTGTTTTGATTTAGTTAGAGAATTCGATGGATTGATCAGAGCAGATAACTTTACAAAAGATTATAAATCGATTTATCATTCCAAATCAGTTTTATATCTTTTATCTCATATTCATTCAGATCATACAAACGGTTTAAACACTTTTAATGATCAAGACCTTTTCATTTACTGTTCATTCATCACCAAAGAAACTATCTTGAATACAAAAACATTCAATCAAAGATATCCTTTAAAATCAACATCACCATCCAAGAAATCAAAAGAATATAAATTTGAAAATCTACAACAACATCCTTTCTTAAAAGCTATATCATTAAGAAAACCAACTGAAATCATCCTAAAACCTACTGAAAATCCAGATGAAAATCAAACATGTTGTATCACTCTATTCGATGCTAATCATTGTCCTGGTTCAGTCATGTTTTTAATTCAAATGTGGAATAAATCAGTTTTATATACCGGTGATATTAGAGCTGAACCTTGGTGGATCGAATCTTTAACCAAAGAATCAATCTTGGCTCCTTTTCTTGACTTTAATCATGCTCATCAGTTTAGCAATCATCATCATAATCGAATCAAATTGGATAATATTTATTTGGATACTTCAGGTTTGGTGTATAAGAAAGACGTCTTAACAAAGGTATTCTTTTCTTCTCAGTTAAGGTTTGAATGGTAACCGTTTTGACGCCACTTTTTGTCTCTTTTTCGGAGTTAGGAACAAGCTATTCTTTCCACACTTCGATTGATGTCTTTTTATCCTGATGATACGATTTTCTTTATCAATACTTGGACATGGGGTTGGGAAGAATTATTAGAAAGGATTTCAATTCATTTTCAAACTTTAGTAAGTCAAACCCATTCATTCACTTTACTTAAACTCTAAGATGTAATATAGGACGATTTGGTAATCTTTTTTCGATCGATGGATTAGATTCATGTAGATCAATACAAATTTGATCTATACACACTTCCAAATTTCGAAAAACATTATCCATTACTAACCACTTCGATCACCTTGGATTGCAAATCGACTAGGTTTCATGCATGTGAAAGAAAACAAAGATGTGAAGAATGTGAAGATGAAAGATACCTAAATCAATATTGTCCAGACCATCTTCAGAACGGTATGAAAGAAAGAAAACCGTTTGGAAGAGTGGTGACGGTGAATCCAATGGAAATTGATGAGAAGAAATGGTCAAGTATCAAAGTTCAACTTGAAGGTGAAATTAAATTGGCTATTGAAGAAGAAAAGAATGGGGTACTAGAGAATGATTTGTGGCCAACTCTGATAGTAAGGAAGGATTCATGATCAACTTTTGATTTCTTTTGATTTCATTCAAACTGAAGTATTGTTATTTTGGTTTCTTAAGATTTCTCCATTCACTCGACACTCATCTTTCAAAGAATTACATAAACTAGTTTCGATTTTCAAACCCAAAACATTATTTCCAAACACAACCCAACCAAGTAAAGGGTTTATCGAATACCATTTATTACCAATCTTATTCCGATCAGTTTTGTCAGAAGGATCCATCGAAAGATTAGAACAAGAAGTCCAAGAATACATTGATCAGTATTCCAAACAAATCGGAAGTTTAATGATCATTGAATCTCAAGTGATTCATGATTTAATGGAATCTTTACCTCGCACGTTTTCACAATTTCATTCTGGAGATCATCAAGATCATGGTCATAGTAAACCAATGGAAATGAAGGTGGATGAGATTTTTGAAAAGTTTGATGAGTTGGATGTAACAGATGAAGTGTTTGTGGAAACGTTTTTGAATGATGAAGAAGAAAAACAACAAACGATTTCACTTTTGAATTCGATTGGATCTCAAGATAAAACTATCCAAGATGATCAATCAATGTCGAATGGGTTTAATTCAAAGGATTTCTTATCGAGCGGGATGATTGATTTAACTAAACATGATGATCATCCATTGACTTCTTCAACGAACAAATCCGATCGAACTGATCCTAAACGAAGTATGATTGAAGAAACCCAAGACGATCACCCCAAAAAATCAAAACTTACCTTTAAAGAGACCACTAACCAATCCACACCACCACCAAGACTCACCAATTCTACTCAACCAAACTTATCAGAAAATGATCATCATGATGAATCAAATTCCGAAGAATTCGCCGTTCATCCGTTTTATACATCTGATTCAATTAATCAAAAATTAACAAACTTATCAATCCAAGTCAATGAAGTCAATCAAAGATGGTTAAAATCATTAAATGATTTACAACTTGATTTAACATGTGATTTAGAAGAAAGTTTAGTTTATCAATCTCTCGCCTTTCAAAATGGTTTGGTTGATTTGATTTTGATTAGTAAAGAACTTAATCACCTTAAATTGTTTATCATTGATTTCATTCATCAAATTTATTCTTAATCTTTCTTTTCTTTTCAATTGTTGTTTTAGTAAACCATGTAAAAAGCCTTTTTCTTTTCAGAAACTGGATTGTTGTAAAACTTTGTATACTTTCAAATTCAACGAGTGAATAGTAATCAAACTCATAGCAAAACACCCATTCAATATAATCTCTTGTATATATGTAGACCAAGCGCCAAAGAAAGAGTCAAGAATAAGACGTCGGAAAGCGATAGACTTTAATTGTCATTTGTATCTTACTCAAAGTCTTTGTATGTAGATCAAGTTTAGAAATCAAGAAGAATATTTGATAAAACAAGAATTGATAAAACTAACATACAATCATACATTTATAAAAGACTTGCTACCTGGTTCTACACAGGATATTATATATAGATGGGGATTTTTCAAAAATGTAAAAAAAAGATAAATTATTCAAAGCCCTTTATGGTTTTTTGGTTGCCCATCTTCGAATCAATCCTTCACTAATAAACCAAAAAAAAACCAAAAAAAACCCATTAGTGATGCTCCAAACTTGAGAATTAGTAAAAGAAAACAACTCAACTAAATTGACCATCCGATAGCCGAACTCAAACCTTTTCTAATTAATCTAAGACTAGACCCACGAAAGAACAATTTCCAATTCTTTGCATGATTGTCATCCAAGATTAATTTAATAGATTGAAACAAATTTAGATAAAGTTTAGGTTTTAATTGTTGTTGAGTTTTAATAAAATCAAATGGAGTCGTAATCAATGTAGCCAAACTTGCACCTAATGTTGCAGAGATCATATGGATCAAAGTCGGATTTGATGAGATGATCAATGGGGTGGTAGAGGATTGTAGAATCGATTTAGATTTTTCGTAGGTTGAGACAAATAAACCGGCAAAGGGTGCGTCTCTGATCATCGTGGGTACAAAGCCTCTCCAGAGTCCTTTTAATCCGTTTTGTTTGACTACATCAACGAAGGCTGATCTGATGGATTGATATGAATAGAGACTAGACTATGATTCAAAACACAAAGGATTCATCAGTATAGGATACAATCTTTACAAATACTCAATCAAGCGGAAACAGTATAAAATGTACTAGCTTCAAATCGAGTTTTAACCACTGTGATCGGCATCAATAAGAACCCAACAGCAGTACGAGCCATCATTCCAGCAGCCAAATCTCCAGCAGCTGAAAGTCTTGGTAAGATGGTCACATTTGAATGGGTTAACTGATTCGAAGGATTTGAATGAAGATGCGAAAGTTGTGGGATGGTGGTCATAAACCTTCTTAATTCGGCTAAACTAAAAAAATATAATGCTACGCCTGGTACATTCCTAAAATCAAAGTAAGATCGGTTTGAACGTTCGATCTTGATGAATTCAGATCTTGAATGTTTGGTTTTAAAGGAAACTTGGTATTGACCTTGCAATTGTAGGTGTCATTCCACGCCAAAGACCTATTAATCCATCTTGTTGAATCACTCTAGACGTTAAGCCAAATACATTAGACCTATTAACCCAACCAAAGAAGAGTTCAAAGTCAAAAGAAACATGAACAAAAGATTAGTTATCTTAGACAATCAAACGAAAGAAGAAACAGAAATTTGTTTTATACCAAAGTAATGAAGAATGTAGAATACCTTGGTAATGGTATCATTCCAGATTGACCTTGTTGCATCCTAGTTTTAATCACTGTAAAACCCAAAACCAATCAAATTTCTTTCAATTAGATTTCAAAAAAAAACTTTCAAACGGAATTCGTTTAAGAATCACTAACAATCTAAAGGTTGAAGTAAGACACATGATGCAAAACCTGAAGCTGCACCTGAAAGTAAGTGTAATGAGACTGGTGGTAAATTGAAGTTATTATGATGGGTCATCACGTCACCGTGGTTTTCGAAATCCGGATTATGTAGTTGATGGGTTTTGATTTCTTGAGAGTTTCTTGGTATCTATAGACTTGAATCAGGTTATGAAGGATGAGAATGAATTCTTAAGGTTTCATCAAGTTCGCCAGTCCTTCGATCAACTGTGGTGGTTCCGATCGAGAGGTCAGGAGTGTGAAACCGAGTGAATCAAGTATCACAGGGTGATGACAGTGAACACCACGGGAATCGTGGTGCAAAACCCGGACGAAGATAGTCGCGGTAGACGGGTCTGAGATTACATATGTATGAGTTCTGCGGGCCTTCACCGTGTTTAAGCTTCAACGCTTTTGGGCAGAATTTTAGTTTATTGTTTGACTTGTCTATCCACTTCATCTCGCATATAGATATCTCTCAGAGTGAGTTTCACCACGGTTATGGTTGATCAAATATATAACTCAAAAAAAGACTTGAAAAATAAAAAACAAAAAGAAAGACAACACCTTGAAGAATAAACTCCACTAATAGTAAGATGACCATGAAAATGTCTTATAACTTTAATTTCTTCTAAATCCCAATGTTTTACCATTTTATCTTACCAAACAAATAAGGATGACACTTTGGAACAGCTAAACCTTAAACTGTCAAGATATGAAGAGATATGACCATTTAATAACATCTCAAATTACAGCTTGCTGTATCCAAAATCTTTATAATTTGATCACCTGCATCTGTTGCAAACCATTGATTGCCAGGGTTGGGTTGTTGCAGATCAAAACCATCCTAAATGTCCACAGATTACTTGATGTAATTTCCATTGTGAATGGAAATCTGGTTTGATCAATATTGCTTCTTGACAAACTATCAATGATTTTGATAACTGTGTGGGTTGTTTGTGGGCTACATGTGGTTGATTTGAATGTGAATTTCAATCTGTGGCTGATGTTCTTGAAATCAATAAAGTAGATTGAGGATGGAAGATGAATATAAATTTTGTTTGGAGTCAAACCTTTCCTGATGAGTTAACTGGTGTTTAATTGAGTCTGATGGGCCAGTTGGAGTACTTCATTGATCTAAAACTACAGAAGGAAGTGTTTGGAAATCACAATACAGTCAACCCCGCGCAAATGCATAATTTGGGTGAAAGACTTTTGCTATGAAATTTGGCGGGTTATGCATTTCTGTTGTCAAATTTGGCAGTAAAACATATCAAGATTCAAGATTTTTTTATGCATCATCATGGGTTATGCAGCTGTGCAGGTATGCATTTGCGCGGGTTTGACTGTATTCATCACAAACCTGGATTGCTGATCTGATTCACATACTATTGAAATGATCAAATCAGATTGAAATGGTTGATTTTTGATTGATTAAAAGATGAATTAGTTTACCTTCTTTCAATATAACTAGATTCTATCAATTTTTCTTGACATAGTCCATCATGAGTTCTTTCAAGTGAATAGACAATTCTTTTATTGATTGTGGTTGAAATTCTTGATTTGAATATTAATTGTTGAGGTGGTTTTTGAGTTGAGAATGTGAATGGTTGATGTTAAGACTTGTAATGGTATGCGTGATTGTGATTTGTATCTTTTGATCAAGTGATATTTAATTACAGTTTTGATTTGGTTAATCTGCAGTTTCAATTTTTTGATTGTGGTCCAAAATTGATCAACTTTTTCTTGACTTTAAACCTCAATCAATTGAACCTTTTATGAGCCAAGATGATTCACCCTGGTGTTAACAGTGAGTTAACTCTGGATGCAATCAGAATTAAGGCTTGGACAAATCCCTTCAGCTACACAGAAACACTCAAAAATCACCTACATGCATTAGTCAATGCAACACAAAATTATGCACTTGACAGTGGGGTAACAAAGTGGTGAATGCAGTCACTATACAAATACATCATAGGAAATGTTGTTCTAGCACAGCCTATAGCTAACTTCATTGAAGGTTAGTAATCAGTATTTTGATTATTATTGACACAACTAACAAAGCTTTATCTTAGGAATGTTATGAGCCCGACATAACTGTTTGTGCTTGTATGCTAATATTGAGATCACTCTAGACTCATGACTTGCAGTGTCAGAGATTTTACATCTCTATGTTGCAATATTATTATAACCCAAGGACACTCTTTTTTGTAGACTCTTGATCTCCAACTCACAAGGTCCTAATAATTAAGGAACATATGGAGATGTCCACCCAAAACATCAAAATGGTACTAATTTGAATCAACAAGTTCATACCATATACAGTCAAACCCCTCTAAAACCATACCCCTTGGGAGAAGGGGAAACCTATGGGTATAGAGGGGCTATGTCTTTGTTGAGGAACCCCTCTATAGACATACATTCATGGCTTTACATTGAAAACCCTCTAAATATATGAAAACCATGGCTTTAGAGGGTGGACATTCCACAACCATAGAACATATCTAATATATAAATACAAAGAACAGACTCGCATATGTAAGTACCGTCCAGTCCTGTTGCGCTTTGGTCAATTTTGCATCATGATCAGTGAACTTTTGATCCTTTTTCAAGTTCAATCCATTATTGTATTCTCTACGCAATCACAGACTGCTTTGTTAGTGCGCAACTGTGCTTTTTCTCACCTTGTGGAAAGAACCTGAAAGAACCCATTTGACTTTTCCGGATTGGCTTTTGACCCCTTACTTTAGATTCTCACTTTTCTATTCTGATTGTCCTCAATCTTCTGTTTTTGTTTGCATGTGATTGTAAAATTACAATTCTTTTGTTTTGATTGTACAACAACAATTCTTTTCTTTGTGTTACCTGTGACACTTTTGTTTGTGTGACCTGCAACGCTTTTATTTGGGTGAACTTCATTTCTCAAAAGTGAGCTTTTCAAAACCCGACTCCAAATGTGGTATTTCCACCTTGGTATACATTTATTTTTTACTCTATAAAAAGGTAACCTGTCCCACCTGGTTCAACAACTCCGCCACCGGCAAACCAACTGTATTTCTCAATCTTTCACCCAATTTATCAAATCATATATGAGAATTTCCTATCGAATCTTTTTTTGGGCATTTCCTATGTTGCCTTCTGTCTGCTGTTGGGCCTACTCGTACCCGTCTCTGTTTGCTTTCATCTCACACTAAGCCTGCAATCTTTCACTTTCATATATCTCATTTTCCTTTCTTTTCTTGAGTTGCTTTTAATTTACATCCTATGTAATATCTTGGTGGATTGACCTCAACTGTATACCCAATGTCAGATTGCCTCTTTGTAAGGTATATACCATATCATCCACTCTTGCTTTGACTATTGAATTCATGACAGTGTTGCTGTTTCTAATTGACATTCATTGTCACCTAATAAATCCCTTTAGCACCCAATATAAATTAGCAGCGTTTGGGAATACAGGCACTCTATGGAATCTGTCCTTTTACCAGTTGATCTCCAATTATTATATTGTAGTTTTCACAACCAAATTACACGTGCTAACAATAACAAAGTATCCAGGTTTTAATTTAACTGCTTTAGTTCAATAATCTGGATATTTCTGGGTGAGTATGAAACAGTCAACCTGTGGCGGGCATGCCCGCATGTTCTCTAGTCCCTCTAAAAACATGGAAACATGGCTTTAGAGGGTGGTCCCCCTCTTGTTGTTGAAAAATTCTAACTTGCTATCAATATTTCAGTATCTGCTGTGTTGATTTTTTGTGAGAAGAATACATTTAAAATTGTAACTACATCACAAGATTTGTTTAATTTCTACTGAAGGAGAAAGTGATGGAGGGCTGAATTTTGTTGGCAAGATAGGTCTTGCTGGTAATGTGCTTTCAAGAGCAGGGAGAAGGGGGTCAACAGCTGTTGCTTTGGGCATATCAGTACTTTCAATGAATTGTATAAGCAAAGATACTGCCGTCAAAGCTTCAGAAGCTGTTGGAGGTATCCCCTTTCCTACCTCCCTATTGGCCATTTTTCTATGGCTTTACATTGAAAAGATTGTTTTTTTTTGGATTCTGGGTATGGGTTAAGGGGTTAGACAGAACTATGGGTTTCTTTGCAACTTTTGGCCCCTCCCAACTTGGGAGAACCAAAAAACCATCACTATAGACGGGTTAAGGCTTTAGAGGGGCTTGACTGTACAGCTTTTACATTACAATTACATCACCTGAAGATATAACAGTCATGATTGGACCCAGATAATTATGCTTCTGAACTCTTTCCCTCATGAGTATCTTTAATTTCAGCAGACAATTTACATGCAGAACTCATGTGGGATGATTCATTGTCCAGAACAGTGAACTTTCTTACATTGTCTTTTGAAGATTGTTAGTACATGGGTTGTAATCCGGTTCCCACAGTATATGCATTAGGTATGAACATAACTTTTTTGGCTACTTTCAACAATGACAACTTAACATTTCTTGTGCATTCACAATACTAGCTGAGTGGAGATTCTTGAATTTAGTAGAAGCACCCTGAAACTAGGCCAAAGATAGGTGTTGAAATTTGGTGTAAGGGTATAAGTACAATTCAGTGCAGTTTGTATAATAGCATTCAACAATCAATGCATGTTGCTTTGTGAACCGCACCCTGCGGATATTTGAGTGAATTTGAAATTGGCCTACTGCAGCCACGCCCACATAGTCTCTAGTTATGAAAATAGATGGTCAGATTGATCTGAAACTCCCACTACCATGCAAATGGATCTGGACACAGTGTACCTTATAAGCAACTTGAAAAAAACGTTCAAGGACAAACAGCATTGTATCTCTCTGCAATCTGTTTTCCAAGAATTTTGGGCTAAAACTGGGCCCTAAATTTGAGAAACGGTTTTTTGTCAATCATTTTAAAATAAATGCAATCATTTTGCACCATGGAAAAATATATTATCTTTGCAGTGTAATGCTCTCAGGGATTTTCTCTTTCCAACAGATAAGATTGAATTACTAGGAGCTAGCCTAAACAAACAGTGCCTATTATAAGCACTATTTGCCAAATTTGGGCCAGCTTGTTGCTCTGAGCAAGCAATTTTGAGCAATGCCAAGCAACAAGAAAAAATCTGCAAAGCAACACAACACACCGGATCAGACCATTGCCTGGTGTGTTGCTGGGGGGGTGTAAATTTTCACCCTGTTGTGTTGTGGTTATGACTCCATTGTGAGCAACACAACACCACAAAGGGTGGTCAACAAAGCTATTGAGGCTTTTTGAGGTAAAAAATCTAGAAAATGATCATCACTGCCAACATATTGACCTCAGATTGGTGTTATGATCTCATCTATGTAACAGTTGGTGAAAGGCTCAACACAACATGTCACAGATTAGAGACCACTTTGTATTTCTCTACGTTGTACACACCTCTCTTTTCTCTTCATCCGACAATCTGCATACTAATACGAGAACCTGGTGACAGAACCTGATAACCCTCGTCCCACAAACCCCAACACCAGTCCTAACATATTGTCGGATCTACCACCGACGAGCGTTACAGAAATCAGCCTCAATCAGAATCAGAAGACTTTGAATTAGAACTCAAAATTAATTCACACTCACGTCGAAGGAATAGATAAAGCCAGAACCTTAGAATAGATATACTGAGAAATTTAGAATAGATAAGCTCAAGACTTTAAGAATAGAAACGAAGTGAAACTTTAATACCCCAGATTTGAACTCCCGGATCGACCGAGATCTTCCGACCTCCCGCTCTAACACCCGGCAGATCAACTACCACGTCTCCCTCGTACAGAACCCCCACCGACGACGACGTCGAATCAAACGACTCGTACATCAGCGTAAACCGTTCAATACAAGAACCATCAGATCCTCTCAATCACTCACTATCGATTGAACTAGATCCCGACAGAATGGAAGAAATACAAAGACAGCTTACTAATCTTCAAAACTCATTAGCTGAAGAGCGCCTGTTACGCGAACAAGCCGAAGTTAGAGGCCGCCAAGCTGAGGAACGTCTCGAAGCTATGATAGCGGGACGAACCAATGGTGGCAGCAACCCCACAGTAGCTCCAAACCTTACCCCTGCTCAAAACGAGCCCCCGATTGTCCTAAAGGGACCCAAAGTCTCCACTCCTGACAAATTCAATGGCAGTAGAGGAGGACCGGCCGAGGTGTTTGCCAGTCAGGTACAACTGTACATGATGGCACACCCGTACCTATTCCCAGACGACCGCTCTAAAGTGGTATTCGCTTTATCCTACTTAACCGGGACAGCGAGCGCATGGGCTCAACCACTGACGGCCGAGTTATTTAACCCCGAAACTGCCCATGATGTCACCTACGACCGTTTCGTCCGTAACTTCAAAGCGATGTTTTTTGACACCGAAAAGAAGTCTAAAGCTGAGAAGGCAATCAGATCCTTAACCCAGAAGTCGACCGTAGCGGCGTACACGCACGAATTCAATCTTCATGCGGCTAGTACTGGGTGGGAAATCCCGACTCTAATCAGCCAGTACGAGCAAGGCTTGAAGCGCGATATCAGAGTAGCTATGGTCTTAGCCTCAGAAGAGTTAACATCAATCGAGCAAATATCAAACCTAGCCATCAAGCTGGATAACAAGATCCATGGCACAGCCGATACATCCATCGCACCACCAACCCCAGCCCGTGACCCTAATGCCATGGACATATCAGCATCCTTTACTCGACTATCAGACGAAGAGAGAGCTCGACGAATGCGTACAGGAACATGCTTCAGATGTAATCAACAGGGTCACATATCCCCAAACTGTCCTAGTCGCCGAAAAAGCGATCGTAACTTCAAAGGAAAAGGAGATTATAAGAGTAGACTGGCAGAATTAGAAGTCAAATTGGCAGCATTAGGAGGAAAGGAAGACATGGGAGGTGATCAAGGAGAAGGCATCAGTAGATCAGACTTATCAAAAAATGGAGGCGCTCAAGCCTGAAGGTCGTGCCTAGCTTGAGCAAAGAGGATTCATTAGGAGTGATAGACTTAGGCGCTAGCAACATTGTACCATGCAATTCAAGCGACCCACGCTTATTTCTACAAGTTTCATTATCCCTACCCCATGAATCCCGCGCCACACCATCTGAGAGACCCCCCGCTCGTTTCTTAATTGATTCGGGCGCTACCCACAATGTCCTGAGCGAAACTTATATCAGGCATACAAGACTGTTCCCTTACGCCTCAACCACATCCCGAGCAGTCACTGGTTTCGACGGATCAAAAACCAGCTCAACCCACGAATTAGAGCTCAAGATCAATCAAGACCACGACATCACCTCATTCATCATTGTCAACATTAAGAACACTTACGACAGCATCTTAGGCATGCCATGGATACAACTACACCACGATCACATCAATTGGAAGAGATGCACCGTTGATTACCCTCAATACTCAGCTGCATCCACATCAGTGGATTCGTCTCATCCGACAACACTCTCCGAGGACACTAAGTTGGACCCCAGGAGAGAAGCTAGGAACTGTGACGAGGGGATGTGCTTTCAGAAGATTGCATTAACATCCCCACAGAGTGAGTTTGATACCCCACTCCAGACCCAAATTGTGTTAGAAAAGACTCGCAAGCATGATTCTCTCCTACATAGACAGCACGACATGATATCCGAAAACCCTGACCCCAACAATCACGACACAGCTCCAAACCACACCGCGACTGTCAAGACAGTCTCGTCTAGGCCGCAACATAACCCTACCAGCCCGACAGAGGAGCCTATAGGGCACGCTAGGCACTATGACGAGGGGGTATTAAATACAATTAAACCCCCGCAATGTGAGTTCGAAATTCTTTCATCATCATCTATACCTGAATCAGCTGGCAAGCCGTCTTTTCCCTGGAAATTTAGCACCCCAGCACAGGTCGACAGCGCAAAAGCTTCATGGTCCACGTCAGCGCGGTTAGCAGCAGAAGAAAAGAAGAAATTGCCCACCAAGTCGGTGGAAGAACTTGTACCTTCATTTTACCATAGACATCTACACATGTTTATGAAGTCTAAGGCTCAAGCACTACCCCCTCGACGAAAGTACGACTTCCGAGTAAATCTAATAGAAGGAGCTCAACCCCAGGCCAGCCGCATTATCCCGCTCTCTCCAGCAGAACAGGAAACATTGGATGAGATGATAAACTCAGGATTGGCAAATGGCACGATTCAAAGAACCACGTCACCATGGGCAGCTCCCGTCCTATTCACAGGAAAAAAAGACGGGAACCTACGACCATGCTTTGACTATCGCAAACTGAATGCCTTAACCGTCAAGAATAA
This sequence comes from Melampsora larici-populina 98AG31, assembly GCF_000204055.1. NCBI lineage: Eukaryota > Fungi > Basidiomycota > Pucciniomycetes > Pucciniales > Melampsoraceae > Melampsora > Melampsora laricis-populina. The sequence goes on from NW_006768786.1 coordinate 571,420, forward strand.
ATATCCATTACCGCTTACCATGGATCTCATCGACAGCCTACTTGACGCCGAAGAGTGTTAAAGTAAAAGTGTCAATCATGTTTCATTTACATATCACGAGTTGAACTTGTTTGTGTTATATATTTCATATCTCATTTCACATTATTATTGCATATGTAACCGTGTTTGTAACAGTTATCTTTTTGTTTGTTATCATCATTCTTAACCTATATACCGCTTAGAATCATAATGTATAACCTCGAAGAGCAACGAATAGAGTTTCCTTCCTCATCCAAGATCTTCTTAATCATTCTTGGGTGATAGGTGTGTACTCTATTCGTGGGATTTGAGATAGTTCATAGGTTCAGTTCTGAACTTTATCTCTCCCTGCTCTGACAGGTATGTAGCTTAAATTTGTTTTCTCATGCTTTCAACTTTGTGTTGTTTCTCATTTATATTCAGTATGATGGAATTAAATGCTGATCCAAGATCTTCTTAATCATTCTTGGGTGATAGGTGTGTACTCTATTCGTGGGATTTGAGATAGTTCATAGGTTCAGTTCTGAACTTTATCTCTCCCTGCTCTGACAGGTGTGTACTCTATTCGTGGGATTTGAGATAGTTCATAGGTTCAGTTCTGAACTTTATCTCTCCCTGCTCTGACAGTTCTAACAGGTTATGAGCCCAGCGTTATAAGCGACTGCGGTATCATTTTTCCATCATACTGTAGCAGTTCAGAACAGAACACTAGCAAACTTTCTTAATTCCCGAATACAGTCACGTCGAATGAATCCGATTGACGCCACAGATTTGAAATCAGAACTTAAACCCGAATCAACTAACTCAAAACGCCCACCAATAGATAATACACAACCTATCAACAATCAAAACACTATCCTTTTTCCTACTTTTGATCAGAAATTTAAAATGACCTCTAATATTTCTGAACAGAAAGAATTCACTATAAGTTCTTACTCGAATGTCACCAAGTTAACCACTGGAACATTCAATGATTGGAAGCTTAAACTCACCACCATCTTAGGAGGACAAAGATTATCAAAGTATATCCTTAAAGATCTAACAGCTCCAGATGAATCAGATGAAACTGCATTAGATGATTTTGAAACCAACTCAAGTCGAGCCTTGGCAGCGATCCATGCTACTATTGACAGCGAAAATTTCCAAGTTATTCGATCATGCTCATCACCAAGAGAAGCTTTCAAACTTTTATGCAGTCATCATGATGATGCCGGAGGACTGTCGACCGCCCACATTTTCTCTGATCTAATATCTTTAAAAATGTCTCCCGATGAAAGTTTATCTGACCATCTCCATCAATTTCGTAAACTTCATAATGATTTGCTCAGTAATCTATCATCTTCCCCAGACAACAAGATATCTGAACCGTTCTTCGCCATCATTCTTATCAAATCTCTTCCTTCTGACTATACCCCTTTGGTCCAAAGTCTTCTCTCAAATTTTGAAACTCTCACGTTGACTAGACTATACTCCTTGCTCAAGATCGAGGCTACCCGAAACTCTCATACTTCAAATTCGGATACTGCCCTATCTGCTGGACGAAGTAGAATCAATCCCAAACCTCGACCTGGTCAGAAGAATGTGCGCTCACCACCCCAATCGAATGTCAAGTGCTCGCTGGGACATTCCGGTCACAATGACGAACAGTGTCGTACTCGAAAGTGGCGTGCGTTTCTAGAACAAGAGAAGAACTCCAAGAACCCTTCAACATCTCATGCAGCTCAATTATCTCAATCTACTCCTGAGGCAGATGAAGATGTGTCTTACTGGGAAGAAGCATTCTCAGCCTCGACTTCTACTTGTACTACGAATCCAATCATCTGCGATACCGGTGCGACCAGCCATATGTTCTCTGATCTTTCCCTTCTATCCGATCTTCAACACATTAAACCAACTCGTATCGGGGTAGCCTCACAAGACGGAGCGATTTGGGCAAAGAGCAAAGGCACTGTCAGGTTCGGATCTCTTACTCTTCGAGATGTGTTATATTCACCACAATTGACTGGTAACTTAATTTCAATTGGTCGATTATGTGACGATGGTTATCGGGCTTCCTTCGATAAAAATCTCGGAATCATTACAGATCAGGATGGCAAGGTAGTTCTCAAAATGCGGCGGAATCCTCAAACCAATAGATTATGGATTCCGGAACTTAATATCATATCTACCAATGCTTTCTTTTCCTACACTGATCCTCAAAAGCTTGCCGGTCTGTGGCACAAGCGATTGGGGCATCTACATCCTGATGCTGTCATTTCCTTTCTCCGACGATTTAAGTCTATATCCTTATCTCGAAAAGATTTCCTGCCTTGTGACGCTTGTGCTTTGGGGAAACTTACTCAATCTCCATCCACCTCTTCATTTCATCGATCACCGGATTTACTTAACGTTGTACATAGCGATCTGCTAGGACCAATCAATCCTCAGACCAAGACAGGATTTAAATACATCGTTACATTTATTGATGATCATACCCGTTTCTGTTCGATTTATCTTTTGAAATCTAAAAGTGACACTTTTGAATCCTTCAAGCAATACAAAACATTGATGGAAAAGAAGTGTGGCCGTAAGATTCTTAAATTAAAATCAGACCGCGGTGGCGAGTACTCCTCAACTCAATTCATGAATTTTCTCAAACAAGAAGGCATCGAGGTTGAGAGAGGTCCTTCTGAGCGTCCCATGGCGAATTCAGTATCTGAGCGTTTCGGTCGCACCCTCCTGGGAAGGCTACGAAGCCAGTTGATAGAATCAGGCCTCCCGCTACATCTTTGGGGGGAACTGGCTAAATACTCTTCTCTTCAAATAAATTGCTCTCCTCATGCAGCTCTTCAGCACCGATCTCCTATGGAGGTTTTTCAATCACTACTCCCATCTCATGTTCATCCTTTTGATTATGATCGACTCAAGCCTTTTGGTTCACTATGCTTTGCAGTGGACCGCACCCAGAAGTCTAAAGTGAGTCCTCTGGCTCGACGATTTATTTTTGTAGGGCTTGAAGAGGGGGCCAGGGCTGCTCGTCTGTGGGACAAGTCGACGGGTCGAATCTTTGTGACCGGTGATGTTGTGTACCGGGAGGAAATTTTTCCTGGGAAGCATCCGACTCTGTCTCCAAATGTTCCGGAGGAACTTCTTATCCCCAACTACTCAGATACCATCATCCATCGTCAACCAGATGTGACTCACAATTCAGATCCAATTCCTGAACCATCACAGGAGGATTCATCAACACCTCATTCGCCACAATACCCTAAGGTTCGTATACCCTTGAGTGGTTCCATCCATGATCCTCGACAATCCCAGGACAAGTCAACACCAACTGTTGTTCCTGAACCGTCGATCAACACAACTCCACCTCGCAGACATGCGACATATCGTGATGCTGTTGTTTTGGATACTCCATCAGATCCATCGATTCACTCGTCGGCATCATCTGTAAATCAAGATTCTCTGCCTGACTCTAACATTCCTGATCGGGAACATCTACCTAAGTCGGGAGATTCATCACCTCTATCCCCTGTTTCTCCTGTTCTTGTTTCATCCAGACCCGAGGCTTCTGCATCATCACCAGGACCTACGCCACCATCTGAAATAGAACCACCAGCAGAACCGACCCCTCCTCCTTCACCTACAAGGGTTCCAAGTCCTGCTCCAGCCCCTGTTCCTCAACCGGTACCTCAACCACAGGCATCAGTAGCGCCTGTTCGCAAATCCACTCGATCACGGGCCGCACCTCAGCGTTATGGCTTTCCTTCAACATCAGTCGCCACCACTTCGTCTTTTGGACCGATGATCATCACCGGAAAGAAAACAATCATACCGGACAGGTGGGGATTTTCGGCCACGACTGGAACGGACCCGGATAGTCCATCTTATTATCAAGCCATGAACGGACCTGACAGACAAGCCTGGACGCATGCTATGGAACAGGAATTCAACTCATTAATGGAGCACTCGGTAGGAAAACTGGTAGATCCTCCACCCGATGCCAATATCCTTGGGGGGATGTGGATATTCAACAAGAAACGAGATGAATACAATCGAGTCGTACGTTACAAGGCTCGGTGGGTAGTACTCGGTAACCATCAAATCAAAGGTATCGATTACAATGACACATATGCATCCGTGGCTAAAATTGACTCACTCCGAATTCTTTTGGCCTTATCAATCTCAAGGTTCAAAGGTAACAGACGCTCACGTCGTATGAAAATTAGACAATTTGATGTCGTAACCGCCTTCTTAAATGGAGATATGAAGGATTTGGTTTATGCACGTCAGGTTCTCGGTTTTGAGCACCCAACGCAACGTCACCGAGTTTGGCTCCTCATCAAATCCCTATACGGTACAAAACAGGCGGCGAGGAGATGGCAACAACACTTTGGAGCCACGACAGCTGGTTTTGAAATCTTCCCTATCTCGTCAGACTCGCCGGTGTATGTTTTAAAGTGTGATTTAGGACTGCTCATCTTGCATCTTCACGGGGACGATTCGCTGGTTTTCTGTGACAGTGATGAACTGTTTTTCAAATTTCAAACTTTCATCAACTCCAAATACGAACTAAAATGGACGGAGAACCCTACACTTTACCTTGGTATCAAACTTGACATCGCCGAGGATGGATCTCGAGTTAGTATTTCACAATCTCATTACATCGAATCCTGCCTTGAACGTTTCACCATGGTAAACTGCAAAGCTGCAAGAGCTCCGCTTCCTCAACGAACATCTTTAAGCCCTGGAACCGTAGAGGAAATTGAAGAAGCTAAAGACATACCCTATCAAGAACTTGTCGGGTGCCTCCAGTGGATCGCTTCTTGTACTCGTCCGGACATATCGTATGCTGTCTCTCAACTTTCCAAATACAATTCGGCATGGACAGTTTCTCATTGGACGGCAGCAAAGCATGTCTTACGTTACTTAAAGGGAACTCAAGATTTATCAATCACTTACTCTGGGGGGACTGATCAACCGGAAGCATACTCAGACTCGGACTTCTCGCAATGCCCAATAACTAGAAAGTCAGTCACTGGTTACGTTATCAAAGTATCGAATGGAGCTGTATGTTGGAAATCTCAAAGGCAATCGGTAGTGGCCTTATCAACCTCAGAAGCAGAATACCTAGCGTCCACCGAGTGTTCAAAGCACATGGCATGGGTGCGATCGTTCTATTTCGATATCATGCATCAAATTGAACAACCATCACCATTCTTCATTGATAACACCTCAGCTATCTTCACGGCAACGGGGGACGGTCTGAAATCAAAATCCAAGCATATAGATAGAAGGTATCATTATATACGAGACTTAATTCAAACAAATCAATTAGAAATACACACTGCGCCAAATTGCAAATTTACCGTGGAGTTTAGAAAATTGCGTAGACATAGAAAATTATAGAGAAGCTGGCAAGGGTCAGAAAAATATGAAAAAAGAATGGGAGGGCCCTTTGATGCATTCCGATTGTCTGGCATATTTTTTCATATTTTTAAAACCACATTGAACTTGTTTGTGTTATATATTTCATATCTCATTTCACATTATTATTGCATATGTAACCGTGTTTGTAACAGTTATCTTTTTGTTTGTTATCATCATTCTTAACCTATATACCGCTTAGAATCATAATGTATAACCTCGAAGAGCAACGAATAGAGTTTCCTTCCTCATCCAAGATCTTCTTAATCATTCTTGGGTGATAGGTGTGTACTCTATTCGTGGGATTTGAGATAGTTCATAGGTTCAGTTCTGAACTTTATCTCTCCCTGCTCTGACAGGTATGTAGCTTAAATTTGTTTTCTCATGCTTTCAACTTTTTGTTGTTTCTCATTTATATTCAGTATGATGGAATTAAATGCTGATCCAAGATCTTCTTAATCATTCTTGGGTGATAGGTGTGTACTCTATTCGTGGGATTTGAGATAGTTCATAGGTTCAGTTCTGAACTTTATCTCTCCCTGCTCTGACAGGTGTGTACTCTATTCGTGGGATTTGAGATAGTTCATAGGTTCAGTTCTGAACTTTATCTCTCCCTGCTCTGACAGTTCTAACAAAGAGTTCACAAAGCTAGACATGCGCAATGCGTACGGGAACCTGAGGGTCGCTGAAGGCGATGAGGACAAATTAGCTTTCATATGTAAAGCCGGTCAATTTGCACCCCTCACGATGCCATTCGGACCAACCGGAGCACCGGGATACTTTCAGTATTTTATGCAAGATATCCTCCTGGCTCACATTGGAAAGGACGCCGCGGTTTTCTTAGACGACACCATGATCTACACTAAGAAAGGAACCTGCCACAAAAACGTTGTAAATGAAATCCTTAACATCTTCAGCAAACACCAACTATGGCTCAAACCGGAAAAGTGCGAGTTTTCCAAGTCCGAAGTCAAATACCTAGGACTTTTAATTTCTCGAAACAAGATAAGGATGGACCCCACGAAGGTCAAAGCTGTATCCGAATGGCCTGCACCAAAGAACGTATCAGAACTTCAGAGATTTATCGGATTTGCTAATTTCTACAGAAGATTCATAGGCCAATTCTCAAAGACAACACAACCACTACACAATCTCACACGCGATAAGACACCTTTCATCTGGGACTCTCAATGCGAAAAGGCCTTCCAGAACCTGAAAACCCTGTTCACCTCAGCGCCAATTCTGAAGATTGCAGATCCATACAAACCTTTTGTATTGGAGTGCGACTGCTCTGACTTCGCACTAGGAGCCGTACTGTCTCAACGTTGCGAGGAGGATGGTGAAATTCATCCAGTGGCCTACTTATCACGATCACTAGTACAAGCTGAGCGCAACTACGAGATCTTCGACAAAGAGTTATTGGCGATAGTAGCTTCATTCAAAGAATGGCGTCACTACTTGGAGGGTAATCCACACCGTCTAGAGGTTATTGTTTATACAGACCATCGAAATCTTGAAACATTCATGACCACCAAGCAATTAACTAGGCGTCAAGCACGATGGGCAGAGACCCTAGGATGTTTCGACTTTCAAATCAAATTCCGCCCTGGTAAACAAGCCACCAAGCCAGACGCCTTATCAAGAAGACCTGATTCAGCACCAAACGAAAACGAAAAACTATCCTTTGGACAACTGCTTAGAACAGATAACATCACGCATGACACATTCACCACCGATCTGGCTACCCTAGAGTCATTCTTCAAAGACGAATTAATCCAACTTGAAGACGCTGACCATTGGTTTGAAGTCGACGTCTTGGGAATCTCAGACAACAATTCATCAGAACCTATCATGAACGACAGAGAGATCATAGAGCTCATAAAAGAATCAACTACCAGAAGCCCAAGACTCAACGAAATCATAGAAGCAGTTAAGAACCCGATATCATCAAAACTACGCGAAGCATTTTCAAGATACAAGGTTGAATATGGAATGGTGTATAATGGAGACAAGATTGAAGTTGCCGATGACGACAACATCAAGTTCCAAATATTACGTAGCCGACACGATAACCTTCTGGCCGGACATCCAGGCAGATCAAAGACGCTAGGATTGGTACGTAGGTGCTTCCACTGGCCTTCTCTGAAAGCTTACGTCAACCGCTACGTTGACGGATGCGACTCCTGTCTGAGAACCAAAACAACAACAAAGAAACCGTTTGGGACGCTGGAACCCTTACCAATACCAGCCGGCCCTTGGACAGATATAAGTTACGATCTGATCACGGGATTACCCACGTCAAACGGTAACGACAGCATTTTAACAGTAGTTGACAGACTGACAAAAATGAGTCACTTTATACCATGTAGAGAGACCATGTCAGCAGAAGACCTAGCAGACCTAATGATCAAGTTCGTATGGAAGCTACACGGCACCCCGAAGACAATCACTTCAGACCGAGGTAGTATCTTTATCTCACAACTGACGCAAGAACTAGATTCTCGACTAGGTATTAGACTCCAACCGTCGACATCCTACCATCCACGCACAGACGGACAAACCGAAATCGTGAATAAAGTCATTGAGCAATATCTACAACATTTTGTCACTTACCGACAGGACAACTGGGACGGACTACTACCAATCGCCGAATTTTCATACAACAACAAGGACCACACATCAACAGGAATCTCACCCTTCAAACACAGGAAACAAGAGACAATTTTCCCACGGGAAGACCAATTACACATAATGTAGTTTCTGAGCCATAATGTACAAATAACACAGATATAACACCAAAATAATACATTTTGGCTCATTACCTGAGTCCAATACAATTAGTTTTCCCGCGGGAAAATTGTCCCTTGTTTCCTGTGAAAGCAAACTACGGATTCGAGCCTAGCTTCAACGGTGTACCGTCGACAGAACAGTGCCTACCTGCGGTGGAAGAGAGATTGAATATCATCACCAAAGTTCAAGAAGAGCTGACTGAGTGTTTACTGATTGCACAGGAGGACATGAAGAAACAGTTCGATAAAGGAGTAAGACCCACACCCGAATGGCAAGTTGGAGACCAAGTCTGGCTCAGTAGCAAGAATATCTCAACCACACGACCGAGCCCCAAACTGGATCACAAATGGCTGGGTCCATTTAATATTTCAAACAGAGTGTCACGATCAGCTTACAAATTGAATTTACCACTCTCTATGAAGGGAGTACACCCAGTATTTCACGTATCACTACTCAGAAAACACGAACAGGACAGCATCGACAAACGAAAACAGCAAGAACCTCCCTCAATCAGAATTCAAGAGAATGAAGAATGGGAAGTTTCAGAAATACTAGACAGCCGCAAGAGATACAATAGGGTCGAATATTTAGTAGCGTGGAAAGGTTTCACGGCGGAACATAATTCATGGGAACCAAGCAGCAATTTAGAGAACAGCAAGCAATTGGTTGATGAGTTTAACAAGAAATTTCCAAACGCGGCCAGTAGACATAGGAGGACACAGAGAAAGAAGTGAGAGGGTAAGCTTTTTCCCACTGGGTTTTTTAACGCTACCCGGAGAGGAACGCAGAACTTTCAAGAGGGAGTTTGGGCGTAAAAAGGGGGATACTGTTATGATCTCATCTATGTAACAGTTGGTGAAAGGCTCAACACAACATGTCACAGATTAGAGACCACTTTGTATTTCTCTACGTTGTACACACCTCTCTTTTCTCTTCATCCGACAATCTGCATACTAATACGAGAACCTGGTGACAGAACCTGATAACCCTCGTCCCACGAACCCCAACACCAGTCCTAACAATTGGGAAATCCAAGGTGTTCACGGATCTGGAACCTTGGACAAGAGCTTTCCAAGGTTTTGGTCTGAGGTAATATTTGGCGCATAATGATACCTTGGACAGAAACCTTGGATAAGATCCGTCCAAGGATTTGAATTTAAAAATACCTCAGATCTCCCTATCTGAGGCATCTATGATGGCAGTGCATTATATGATGTGTCTTCTTTTTGTATCTTTACTCTCAATTGGTTTATTTTCAATTCTTATGTTGATGGAGCAACGGCCCTTTGTGTTGCGGGAAACACAACGGGTTCTGCAATTCCCCATTGTGTTGTGGGATTTTGGGTTCAAAATGAATCTGCTGTGTTGCGCGCAACAGCCGGTTGCTCACAACACAACACAACAGCCAAACATTGTCTTCTACTAGTTGTAATGTATGCAGACCTTACTCAAACTAACCTAAAAATCACCACAACAAATAAGATATAATGAAAGCAATAAACAACTAAGAAACCAATAAGTAATGTTAGAAGATAAAAACGTACCTAAAGGTTTGCAGGGAAAGTATAAAGGTTAGAAAACAAGAGGGTAAGTTCTAAGACTTGTGACTGATCTGAGGGATTTCAAATGTGTAAAACACTATTAGTATCATAACCTTTGATGAAACTTGTAGAAAAACCACTTACTCTCTTTCCAACAGATTAGGGAAGAGAGTACAAGGGAGGGGGACAATAGGCTATACGTAAAGATTCTCAATCAGGAAAAACAAGTTGGGGATGATTATTGTTAACATTGAATGGGTTTGATAAACCCCAAAGCCATGATGAGACTGAGTCAGAAAAGATACAACAAAATTACCATAACAATTTGAAATCCTAGGACCTAACTCATTACCATAAGTGCTAGCATGTATCCAGCAATGATTGTATTTCAACAGAAGTTTGGGCCAGGGGGTAGTGATTAACCAACTGATTTGACCTGGTTGTGAATAGCAAAGACAGCTACAGAATGGCCTACCATGGCAGCAGCTAATTTCCAGTGGAGCCAAAATATAATGCTGTCTTGGGTATCAAAAGGGAATATGTCTTTCACATAAATCAAGTTGTAGCAGCACACCACGGTATTGAGGGCTGAGGACTGAAAATTACACACACACATGTCATGCTGTGTGTTGGCATAGCAAGTTTACCTTGGTTGAGAAATGGAGGGCATGTAAAGATATAACATAGTGACCAGGCAACTGGGGAAAACACAGCATCAATAGGGACAATGACATGACAATGAGCTGAGGCAAGGTGTTCAGACATATCAACAGTCCTCCTGGGGGTGGCAACAAAGGGTAATGGCATTGAACAGATCAGATTCTGCCGTCATAACAAAGGGTACATAATGCCCTAGTAGCAACAGCCATGACATTAATCTATGACAGCAACTTTTTTTGTATCCAGGAATCTTCCTTTTGTATGTTTGATGACTAATTTGCCTTGAAATGAAGGCCATATAGTCAGGGCAAGGTGTTTGGTTGACTTTTGGATGAATATATTTTCCTTTTTTTAAACATTTCCTCTTTTGTTCATAAACTTTCATCTGCCATCCTTGGTGGATTCATTAATATTGGGTGAATAAAAGTAAATACCATGAATAGGTAGCTGATAGTTTGAGGTATAATTAGAAGAATGAGTTTGTGATTGAAGAGCATTCTTGACTGAGTGCCCATTGTGAAATTTTTTTTGTGGTCTTTAGTCCATTTATCCTGGAGAATGTCATACCCAAACCATCAAACCCAAAGGGATTGAACAGGTTTCTAGTGAAAATCTTATGATTAGAATCTCATTGACCTTTGATCCCAATTCTTTCCTGGAGGTCTCTGAACCCATATGGGATTCAACACAGTTAATTTAACACTGGTTTGAAGCGTGTTGCATCAACCTTTGAGTCCAAATTTGTTATTGGAGGTCCCTGAACCCTTATGGCATTGAGCATGTTTGTTAGGAAGGTAAGCTGTCTCATCAACCAGTGGATCCAAGTTTCTTATTGGAGGTCTCTTAACCCCTTTGGGATTACACAAGCTTTGAGTGAGGGTTTGAGGAGTTGGTAAGGTAATATACTGTTACATCAAGCCAACACCACCCTTCCTTTGCGGCCACCTTCTTTTGTTTGTCTTGTAAGTATGAGTGAAAACAAAAAATTGTTTTGTAAAAAGGATAAAGTCTGCTAGGAATGTAATTCTTTTTGGTGAGTCTAACAATTTTGTGACATTTACCGGATACAAAGCAGACTCCGGGCACGTGCCCGGCTTTGTGCCGAGAATTATTTTGGCAGTAAATTTCGATTTTCTGGGCAAAAGTCCGGGCCCAGAATTCAAATTTACTGCCAAAAACATCTGGGCACAAAGCCAGGCACGTGCCCAGATTCTACTTTGTATCCCGTAATTATTCCAGTTTGTTATAATGCCTTGTTCTTTGAGTCTTCTCCTAAGTTTCTTTCTTCCTTTTGAATATTGTCTGCAATGTAGAAGGTAATTGTGAGTGTTTTCTTTAATCTTGCACACATCACAAAGTGGAGATGTGGTTAGTTTTCTCTCAACACAGGGGGCCAAAGTTGATGCTCACATACAGGTGAGCATTGTACACTTTCCTGAATTCTCTATCATGCTGGCATCTAAGCATGACACATCTTTCATGGATCTTTGTTCACCAATGAAATCAATTCTCATCTCAAAGCACTACTCCAAGCAACCCAAAAATTAGCGGCAAAGTTCAATGAACTTGGCAAACAGAGGCCACCAGTTTTCAGATCTCATCAAATTAAGACAAGCACTTCTCTACTTGCGGTAGATTTTACCGCATCTTGGGGAACTGCCTATCTAGGCAAGCTGAAATTGGAAAATCCAACAAAACAGGTCCCTCATTGGCAGGATTTGGACTGGGCGCCTGATGGCTCAGATGTTGTCATCAATCTTCATGAGGCAAAGATGTTATAAGCTCTATGTATCACATGTGACACTTATACGCACCACATGTCACAGACAGAGAGAGTGTTCTCTGAATGTGCACGTACCTTGTAGACCTCTCCTCAGACTGCAATCCATATAGAGATACGCCGATACCTTCCTGGCCTCCGTCCCATAGCGTGAGCCTACAACAAAAGACAGCTTTACCAGGAGAGGTTAAACAAGTTCACCTAGAAAAGCAAGACTCTTTACTGGACCCGGTCACCATTCTGGAAGCATTATATGATTTTTGACCCAGATAACCAATTGATTTTGTATTTAGCTTATCTATTAATGAGAAGAAAGTGCGGCTAGGAAAACAGAGTACAATTAAATGGTTTAGGAAAATCTGGAATGTTGATCAACCAAGTCAAAGCAACTCCTCCATGGGCACTCTTTCCAGATAGAAGGTGCTTTCCTAAGATGGAATTCAGGCGCATCTACAGCAGAAGTCAAAAACTGTGGGAGATGATCATTAGATGTGTATTGTATATATCTAAGAAAGTTCTCCTCAAAAGATCTCAGAAAAACAAAGTCTATTTTATGCAGCCTCTGTGTGTAAACAAAATTCATGTTTTCCTGAATTATTTTCTGTCCATCAAGTGTTGTCCACTCCCATCTTTCTCTCAAGTTTTGGGGTGCTTCCTTCCTGTGTTTATATTTGTCTGGATGTTCTTTAAATTCAACAAGATTGAGCCAGTTATTAATATTGTCTTACTTAGTCAAGACAACAAAGATGGAGTGTTCTTTTTGTTGTGGGTCAAATATGAGAGATAGTGAAAGCTTACACAGATTTACTAGCAAACGCTTGAGATGTGGGGATTCCCGGCTCACAGCCCTCCCCCCTACAAGGAAATGGGGAGAAATTCCCACCTTCTTGATACTCATTGTTCTCACCCCTTGAGATTGGCAGTTTGGACAATGATTCATTAGCTCCTCACCCATCCTGTGGCTCAAGGGGCCAACTCCACACCACCATGTTTAGTTTGTTAGTTTGTATTAGTTGTTTAGTACAACTCTTAACCTATTTTGAAGTGGTTACAATGAATACTAGAATTTGTGTTTCTCAATCAGAAGAAACATCACATGTATTATCCACCACTAAGTACATAGAAGATGGGACATAAACCCATCTTCTCATCCCATAAGGAAAGCCTAATCTCTGTCATACTAGGAATGGACTGCACATACATCTACCAATAACTAATAAACCATGTTGGGCTATGGTGAAGTCCTGTATGCAGTGCTAGGTGTTAGATACGGTATGCACAACACTCTTTCACCCAGACTGTCATCATATCCTCCCAATTGACTCATCAACATCAACTTCATTCTCTCAATAAATCAAGGATCACCTACTGAATGAGCCAATTCAGAGACTACATGATTCTTGACTTATTCACATTTCTTCATTGATCCGGAGGCACCGAAATACACTGCATCTATCTACTAACTATTCATTTGTAGTGGGATTGCAGAGCTACAATAACACCTCAAGTTCTGGAGAATTGGTACCAATGCACGAGGAAATTAGTATGGCAATAGTTCCATCTAAACCCACAGGATATATTCTTACGGCAGGTGAAGATAGAATGGTACGGTTTTGAGACCTCTCAGCTGTTGAAGGATCCAGTACTGTTTCTGGACTTCATCTTGAAGCCGATTGACCACATTACAGGTAGGATGATCATCTTCTTAAGGTATCTGACAATGCTGACAAAACTTCCTGGTCCCTTGCCGTTCAATGACTGATTTAGAGCGGATCAGTCTGCGAGTCCCATTCTCTATCTGGAATATACTGCAAGACGTGAAGCTGGGAGCTCAAGTAGACAACCAGATTTGGAGCGCAACAATCCAGTGTCTACAACACATAGGTCAAATGTTGTGGCTGGATAACAGGAAAGTGTTTTACATAATCATTTAGATGCTGTTACAGCTGCTGCAGTCATAGACATCCCCTTCTGGTGTATTGACAGTGCAGATGAAAGTATGTCTTCTTGTATGTTGCTTCAGCTTTACTTCTCCTTTACTGATTTATATGTTGTGGCATCAGTGGGAAAGAGACATGTGTATGAGTAGGCAGATTGCACATAGGCGGTGGCCAGTTCAATAATTTTGCAGATGACTCTTGTTGTATGAGTCAATGAAGATATGAATGTTATTTTCATGGGTTCCAAATTTGAGTCTTGACATTTCATGATAGCACCTTGTCAAGTGCCTCATTGAATGTTTCAACAAAATTCTAGAATCCATTTCAACTTGCATTGCTAGATATCTGCACTTGACAAATCAGATATGATACTGCTTGACTCCGAACTCTGGAGAGATTACACAAGTCTTGAAAAAGCATTTTTACGCACAAGCTAAAATGGACTTAAATGTGGGTGCATCTGGTCAAGCAAGGGCAAAACCTGAAAAGAATGAGTTAACTAGGTATTTACCGTTTAACCCATCTAGACTCTTTGAACCAAATTTCGACCAAATCACAATTAGAGTGTGTTGATAAAATGATAAAAAGCAATGAATATGGACAAGGATGTGAAAAGATTGACCTTGGCACTACCATTTCTAGCCAATGAATTATCATGGCTCTGAGTCCCCTGTTATCTTTGACCTCCAAGATACTTGTATGTACTTTCAACACAAAAATATCATTTCTGTAAATGTTTCTTCACATTTGTAAAGGTTTCTCATCTTGCATAAATGACTGATGATTGTACCAAATCTAGGTCAAAAGCTATACACAGGCTTACTTGTCTCTTTCTAGCTACTGAAAATGAGGAGATGCCATTTTGATGGATTTATTTGCATTAGGAACTCACTGTACCATCAAGCACGTTCCATGGAAATGCTATGTATTAGCATAATAATCCAGATTCAGATTCAGATTCAAAGCCCTTCACAGAAATTCAGGAGCAAAGGAGTTTCAAAATTGCCTGTTACAGTAAATAAGCAGAAATGGTAACACAACAACAAGCAAGTTCTTTTGAAAATAGTGACATGGTTATGATGGTGAGATAAAAATACTCAGCACACAGTAGTTGTCAGACTGATTAGGAATGGTTGTAGTCTTCATTGTGCAAGTGGAAGATGCAACATCTACAAAGAATTTTCCGGTGGAAAGGGAAAGAGCAGCTCAATGAATCTGGACTGCATACATTAATTGATTAACAACAATAATGATCTGAAGGTCAGTAGGTTTGTGATAGAATTGAGGGACCTCATGAGTCATGGTTCAGATAGATTTTTAAGACAACTCAAGTCTATGTTATCATCTTATTAGGAGCCAACTTTGGCATATGATACAGGTAATTGACTGGATTCAAAGGATTTGAAAGAAGGTTAGGCATTGACATGTAATCACTGAAGCAAGCTTCAATTCACCAATGCACTCTTTGAAAATGTGTCATAATATCAATTGCAAGTCTGGGTTGAATTTATCTGACCAGTATAAGTGATACTACAAAGGAATTTGACATTCAGACTGTGGTAGTCAGCAATGGAGAGGTCATCAACCATAGAAACAATGTCATGACTGGGAAAAGAGGGAATAGCAATGAAAACAGCATACCCTACAACAAAGTATCAGACCCATTACTCACAACTATTCCATAAGATCAGAAACACAGGGCACCATAGCTTCATTTAGTCCTCACAATCAAAGGGGGGGCAGTAAAGCTGGCAACAAGTTCAAAAATGTAAGCTAGCCACCTATAGCCACAAAACTCTCACCTGAGACAGTGCAAGCCATATATTGAGGACTAAATTTGATACAAACAGGACAAACCACCAACAATTGATTGTAGTGCAGTACACTTTTCCTCTATAATCATGGAAATTGAAATAAATGCATTACATGGCTGTAATTCATTGTCTCCTTGTGGTTCAAGTTTTGAAAACAGGGTGCACAGGCAGACACAGAAAAGATACAACACCCTTGGGTCCAAAAGATCATTACAGTCTCAGACACAAGATCAGATTATTGCATCAAAGAACAATAAATTGCAAGCAATGACTATCCATATAAAAATATTGGGTCTGGATACTTGTCTTGAACAATACTTCAATGGGCCTGAACTCTGATATAAACCATACCCTTTGCAACACATACTCTGGTCTAACCTTTTTCTTTTTGTAGTGCATGATTTCTCACTTTTTAGCCCAGAGCCTGTCTGTGATAGCACATACTCTGTCATAAACCCTACCAAAAGCTGTCCATAAGATGGTATATGGGTTATGTCAGAGTGGGCTGTAGGATAATGATGATGCGGCGGCCGGGTGCCCAATCTCTAGTGATATCTAAAATGACTTGCCGATCGGTGAGCATATCCAGTACAGTACCAAACCTACTAGTTTGCCGCAAAGCTCTAGCAGCCTGACCGTCTACTGCATCTCAAATTTGTACAATCAAATATGCAACCGTACCATACTTTGACTGATATGACATTCAATGTAATGAAACGATGCTAGAATGATTCGAGAATAACCTGTTGAATGAAATGCATTGAAGATTAGTAACGGTGGAAATGGGGGGTTTCTTTGGAGATGATCATGAAAAGAGCCTGACCGATTAGGTTCGGAACAAAGAGGAAACTTTGCGGTTTTGATATGATGATTTGTTTTCAGACGATTCGGATTGAATGATTTGTTGAAATTAATGGAATAGTTTATGAATTAGTTATGAATTAGAATGGTTTTTCTTCAGAGATTGATGATATTAACATGTTTTCGTCTGTACAAGGTGAACCCAAGTTAGGATTTAATGATGAAGATGAGTTCGATGATGATGATGATGATGATGAAGTTTGCGTATTAGTTGACGGTGGAAAGTTGAGCTGATGATGGTCGTTGTTCATTGAAATGGATGAGATTGGTTTGATGCTTGATTGATTTGAAGTTGAGTTTGGTAAACAGGAAAGTTGGAAATCAAACAAGTCTGGTAAACTGTTCTGATCCTGTGAAATGAAATCGATCAGTTAAAGAATCTGTTCGAAATCCAAATTCAAGCTTTAAGGCTGGGTTCATGTACTCAAGTTCTGAGTTAAAGACGTTCAAGTCTATCTGATTCCCAGGAGAACATGACCTCAGTCAGTTGATCAGATCGACTCTTCGAGGAACTTAAGTGAACTGACACCTTCATGGAATCAAGATTGCTCATAGGAAGACTGAACAAAAACATTTGACGTTGAAGATTCCCAATGATTCAGAACAATCAGAGTAGCATTTTTTTTGAAAAGAAACTAACAGAGTTGAGAGAATGTTGTCATAGAATCACTTGGTTTACAAATTACCTGGAGTACAAAAAACAAACTGGTGCAATGATGGCTATGATAAGCAGACAGCAAGCTGACTTCGAACTTTGATCAGGAGAACGCGTAGAAGAGTCTTCTGGAGGAAAGAAAACGTTGCATGTTATGATAAGGTCTGTGTTTACCTCCACCTATAGCCCTCCTGAAGTTGCCAAATACGTTGATTGCCTTGACATCTGCCAGATCAGCAACAACCGGGTCCATCATCACATGGGTCGCAGGGTGGGTTGATCGTCTGAGGTTGGGGCTTGGTAAGGTTCGGGACGCTATTACTTTTGGAGCCACGAGTTTGGAGGGGTTTTGAGCTAGTGAAATTTGTTTTGTGTAGACAAGTATCACATCAATCACTCAAACGATGAACGAGAGTAGAGTCGAGAGTCGACGCTCAGAACGGTCACTTACGACCTCTTTTCGATGGTGGAAGTGAACTCTACAGATCGGCGTTGTAGGACTTCACGATTTACACTGAGATCAAGCAGGTCATGCGTTAGGAAAAGTTTCTGAGAGCGGTTGTAACACAGAAAAAGATGTCAAGCCTTTGCTCACGTTTGGTCAACTTGGACGCGGCGGGCAGAGGTTGTGGCTTTAAGAAGAGATAGAGGATTGAGTAAGATTGAGTACGAATGGAGATCCGGATTAGTGTGTATGAATTCACTGACCTGCAAGAACAGCAGCAATGATGATTTTGAAGAAAAGCATGGCAAATCCTTGATTGTTGAGGAATGAGACAGGTTTGATGGGATATTTCAACGTATAAGGTCTGAAAGAGACTGACAAGTTTTGGTGTGAGAGGGAATGAAGGAGTCAAGGACATGTTAAAGGAGCTTTTATATAACTTTTGTAATCTTACCATAATCTTACGCGACACTGATACCCACTCAACCAACCATAAATACAACATTAGACTTTGACACGGGTTGAAGCGGGTTGATCAATACTCCTGAAGTATTTTGTAATACATTCTATTTTTAGTTTTAAATGAGGGAACTGTCGAAAAAAGGTTGGAATTGATATACACCATCAATTGTAAATTTGCTTCCGGTTCGTTATTTTTAGGTTAGTAAAAAACTCAGCCTGGCACAGCCTGAGGCTTGAGCGGCTCAGGCTCAGATGATTTTTCCCAGCACCGGTGTTTTGTAATGAACAGGTAGGATCTCTCTTTCTTTAGGATAAAACTTATATTTTAATTTCTTTAACAATAATATTTTATGTAAGTAAAAACGTAACAAACAACTTTGATAAAAAAGATAAGAGAGAAATTGTAGTACCTTTAACAATAACTACACTTATGAGATTCAACTTTGTAACACGAATTTTAAATCGAACAATGTAATCAAAAAAGCGAAAGTCTACATTTTGAGGAATCAATTTAAAATTAGATAAAGAAGAAATCAGACATCATAAATAGAACCAAGCTATACCTCCTTTCCTTTCGATAAAAGCTTGAGTTCGATTTAGATTCAGCTTTATA
The DNA here is from genome assembly GCF_000204055.1 of Melampsora larici-populina 98AG31. Classification (NCBI taxonomy): domain Eukaryota; kingdom Fungi; phylum Basidiomycota; class Pucciniomycetes; order Pucciniales; family Melampsoraceae; genus Melampsora; species Melampsora laricis-populina. The sequence continues at coordinate 590,408 of NW_006768786.1, forward strand.
GTTGAATAGATTTGTCGTGTAGTATTGAGTGTTTTAGAACGAAACGAGGAAGTGACAATTTTCTTGACGATCAAAGGAAAACGATAAAAAGAGAAAACGATGAGAAGATTTTGAATAGTTTTTTATCGAAGTTCTTTTGGGCAAGGACTCGAGGGTTTTTGTGAGCGAAACATATCCAGTGACGTCATACATGTTTGTCAGCAAAGCGTACAACACAGATCAGCACACACAACGGAACAACGGAATCAGGGCAACACAGCATAACAGCAGAGCAAACGGAATCAGGGCAACACAGCAGCAAAACAGGTCAGTGATTTATTACCGATCATAACACTCCCCCTAAATCACAACGCGCCATCTTGAGCTGTTTCATAGCTGATTGATGTTTCACGCTTCCTAACGGTTTAGTCAAAACATCAGCTATCATATCTTCTGAGGCCACTTGACGTATCGACATTAAGTTCTTCATTATTAGGTCTCTGAGATATTGATACCGAACTTCAATATGTTTAGAGTTGGGATTTAATTGAGCTTCTTGGCTAATAGTCACTGCACCGGTGTTGTCGTTGATCAGTAATGGAGGTTTGGAGATTTTTAAATTTAAACTTGTCATTAAGATCGACATCCAGCGCAATTGCTTGGCACATTTATTAGACGATATGTACTCAGCTTCAGTAGTAGATTGAGCAACTACAGATTGTTTCTTTGTCGTCCAGCAGATCGGATTGTTGTATAAGGTCAAAGTGAATCCGGAAGTTGACTTTTTGGTGACAAAAGACGTGGCGTAATCGGCATCGGCCCATCCGCATAGTTCTGGTTCGAGACTGGTGGATTGAGTGTACAATAACCCTAAAGAGACGGTGCCTTTCAAATATCTGAACAAATGACAGATAGCCGACCAATGAAAGGTATTCGGGTTAGTCGCGAATTGAGTGAGGAGGTTGACAGTGAATGTGAGATCAGGCCGGGTGTGAAGAGCCAAGTGATTAAACATTCCTAGAGCTTGTTGACAAAGTAAGACTTTCACGGGATCGCCTTGACTGGCGACTAGAGCGTGTAGATTCATCGGAGCGGGAGTTTTGATGGGGTTGCATTCAGACATATCGAAGCGCTCAAGTGTCTTCTTTGCGAAATCAGTTTGGTGAAGTAGAATGGATCCATCAGTTTTCCAGTCGAGGCTGTAACCTAGATGCTGAGTTGGACGTTCTTTGATTTTCATGGTGAAGGCTTTCTTTAAGTCTTTAAAGAGATTCATAATCGAGTCTTTGTTCTTGCTTACAACGAATCCGTCATCAACATGGATGTGAAGAAAGATTGATTTGTCTTCGTTGACAAACAGAGATTCGTCGCCTTGAGAGGAGTACATACCTGCGGTCAGCAGTACCTCGACCAATTTTGCTTTCCATCGACGGGGAGCTTGTTTTGTGCCGTATAGCGATTTATACAACAGCCAGACAAAGTCTTCCATCCCGATTTCTTCAAATCCACTGACTTGCGAAACATAAATCGGAGCGTCAATGAGGCCTTCAAGAAAGGCGGTCTCAATGTCGAATTGATAAGCGTAGAGTTTGTTTTGGACAACGAGCACAAGGAGAAGTTTGAAAGACTCATTTCGAGCAACGGAAGCATAAGTCCTGAAGTAATGTATGCCTTCTTCTTGATCGTTTCCCAGACATACCCAGCGAGCTTTGAACCGAGAAGTTTCACCAAATTCATTTAATTTCTTTTTTAACCTCCACATACCTCCTATTACTTTATCGTGAAGAGGGCGTGGTACCAGGGTTCCAGTTTCCTTTGAAATCAAGGAGTTGAATTCGCTCTGCATAGCTTCTTTCCACTTAGGCGCTTCATCAGGATTGGTGAGTGCTTCCCTTAGACTTACATCAATCGCAAGATTCAGTTCAAGTTCTTCTTCGGCTTCACTGACGGCACTAGTCTTCTTCCGACGAGTTGATTTGAGAATGTTGGATGGATCAACTTTAGATGAAATGTCTTTAGGAGCTTTGTCGGAATAGGGAATAGTCGTGTAGTGAGACTTCTTAGGAGCAGGCGGTGCGGGTCTAGGAGCCGGAGGAGGCGTTTGTGGAAGAGGAGGCGTTTGCGGAAGAGGAGGCGTTTGTGGAAGAAGAGGAAGATCCGAAGGTATTGCCGGGGTACCTTGAGTGGTCGAGGTAGCGGTGATTTTCTTCGGAGTTTTCAAGTGAATAACTGTGTTTTCTGACTTGTAAGTCGTTTTTCGAAGAGGAAGAGTCTCGATGGGTTTCTTCAAGATTGATTCTGACTTGTAGGGGAAATTCAATGGAGATGATGAATAGTCTCTACTTATGATGATATGTCGATTTCTTAGATTGAGAAATCTTCCGGCATCGGAGAAGGGTTCGTAACCGAGAAACAACATAGGGTTGGATGGTGGGAGAATTTTGGATTCTTGCTGTTGACGAACAAACACCTTCAGTCCGAAAGGGATGAGTTTTGTAAGCTTTCGAAGTGGTTCAATGCTTAGGTTTAAGTCACTCAGTACACTGACCGGTGAAATCCAATTAAGTGGTTTAGAAGGCAGTATGTTGATAAGTTGAGAGGCATATCTAGCGGCTTCATCCCAAAAGTTCATCGGGACTGAACATTGCGCTAGAATGCACCGCATCTTGACAAGTAAAGTTTGATTGAATCTTTCGGACAGACCATTCGTTTCAGGAGAATTTGCTGGGCCTTGTTCAATGGAGATTCCGAGTTTAGCAAATTCGTTTACTAAATAGGTGGAAGTGAATTCACCGCCTCTATCTGAGTGAAAATAAGAGGGATTCGATCCAGTCTTCGATTTGATTTCAGCGATGTATTGGAGAATTCGGTTTGGAGCCTCCGATTTTTTCTTTAGCAGATAGATTCTATTGAATCTTGAGAAATCGTCGATAAGTACCAGAACGTACTTTATACCTTGTCCGGTTACTGGAGTGATCTGTAGTAAGTCGGAGTGAATTTTTTCGAAAGGCTTAGATGCACTAGGGATAGGATTTGAGTGAGGTGAATTCTTCAATTTACATCGCAAGCAGATGAGACATCCTGAACTATTTTCGACGGCTGATGATTTGATTTCATTAATCTCCAGGAATTTCTTGAGATAGACGTCTGAGGGATGTCCGAGAATGATATGCCAGTCTTTTGGCTCTGAGAGATTAATTTCTTGAATTGAATTGACTGAAGAAGTGTTCTTGGACACATACAAATCACCATCACGAAAGAAACGAAATATGGTTTTGTCACCTAATCTTACTTGTACTTTTCGATGAGAATGAATTATATTCATTCCATGGTCCTCAAGTTGAGTAGTTGAGATCAGATTTCTTGGACCGTTTTCAGAGTAGTACACCGGATAAATGATGGTGCCTCCAAAATTGAGTTTGCCGACATGAGAAATGGCGACTGATCCTCCATAAGTATTCATGGATTTCGAGATTGGTTTGGGATCAATTAATAGATCAAGGTTGTTGATGGTGGATTTGGTAGCTCCGGAGTCATAAACAAGTTGAAATTTTTCGGCACCGAGGTAATTGACAGAATCGGTGATCATGAAACCACTGTCGTCAATGTTGTTTTCTTGACGATGTTGAATATGGTCTACTCGTTCGTCTTCAGATTCAGAGGATTGTTGAATGTGATGAGCTTCCGAAGATTTATGTTGAGAGAGATGTTGGGCGACTAAACGGGCAACTTTTTCATCGATGGACTCAAAGTTTTTAACCCAAGGTTTTTTGGTAGTGATGATGCTTTTAGGATTGAAAGAGGAAGAAGAAGGATTAGGCTGAGATGAAGATGAGTTGGGCTTTTCGTTTCTTTTTCCTTTGACCTTTGAAAAGTTAACAACTTCGGTTTCTTGCGATTCCCGACGGTTATGCTCCATGATAAGCTTATCGTAGCAGGATTCGAAACTGAATGGACTAAGGTCCCAGCAATTTTGAATTAAAGGTGTTAATCCTTCGTCATCATTAAAACTGAGTAAGAAGAAAATAGCGGCAAGTTCAGTGGAAATGGTTAAAACAGTAGGTTTGGTGGCGGCCAATGAAGCTGAAAGCGAAGTGTAAGTTCCGGAGATTTGGTCGCAATGTTCCTGAATGGAACTCCCAGGAATGTATCGAAGAGACATCCAGTGTTGTACCTTCATTCCAATCATAAGAATTGAAGAGACACCACAGGATTTAGCGAGAGCGGTGTAGGCGTCATGGAAGCTTTTGCTATTTTTCAATAGTATAGCTCGAAGTTCGGAAGATACAGTTTCGAAGAGCTTGTTAATAGCCCAGGCGTTTTTGCGTTTGAAAGCGGGTTTGTTGATGTTGGCGGCAACCCATTTCTCGTCCAGTAAATCGTCGTATCCTTTACTGACGAGGATGTTATCGAAACGTATTTGCCATTCATGCCAATTTTTTCGAGTCAATTTGATGATTTTGACTTTGGTTGAAGAATGATTATCTGAATCAGAGGAGGAATCATTTTCGTTTTCGTCTTTTCCGGTGGCCTTGGTCGAAAAAGTAGGTTGAGACATCTCAAACGAGTCGTTCTAAAAACTACGAATGTAAAAAGAAATAATATAGTTTTTCCAAGAGGAGTCTCTCGCTACCATGTAATGAACAGGTAGGATCTCTCTTTCTTTAGGATAAAACTTATATTTTAATTTCTTTAACAATAATATTTTATGTAAGTAAAAACGTAACAAACAACTTTGATAAAAAAGATAAGAGAGAAATTGTAGTACCTTTAACAATAACTACACTTATGAGATTCAACTTTGTAACACGAATTTTAAATCGAACAATGTAATCAAAAAAGCGAAAGTCTACATTTTGAGGAATCAATTTAAAATTAGATAAAGAAGAAATCAGACATCATAAATAGAACCAAGCTATACCTCCTTTCCTTTCGATAAAAGCTTGAGTTCGATTTAGATTCAGCTTTATAGTTGAATAGATTTGTCGTGTAGTATTGAGTGTTTTAGAACGAAACGAGGAAGTGACAATTTTCTTGACGATCAAAGGAAAACGATAAAAAGAGAAAACGATGAGAAGATTTTGAATAGTTTTTTATCGAAGTTCTTTTGGGCAAGGACTCGAGGGTTTTTGTGAGCGAAACATATCCAGTGACGTCATACATGTTTGTCAGCAAAGCGTACAACACAGATCAGCACACACAACGGAACAACGGAATCAGGGCAACACAGCATAACAGCAGAGCAAACGGAATCAGGGCAACACAGCAGCAAAACAGGTCAGTGATTTATTACCGATCATAACATGTTTCCCAGTCCACACACCAGGAGGAATAATCTGTCACATTTCAATATTGATGATGATATCGAGTGATTGTTGTGGTTGATGGTCATTGATTGTGGTATTGGAATTGATCGAGTGGAAAGTTTGTTCAAGCAATGGATTGAATCGACTTGAATTATTGCTTCAGGAGGGGTTGTAAAGGTATGTCAGTTACAACATCCTAGAGGTACGAAGTGAGAACTGAGAACTGATTTTTGGCGTCAAAAGGGTTTTTTTGAATCCTCTTATCGATTGTTTGAAAAAGATGACAGCATAAAACCGATTGGTAGCAGAACAATTGCAATTTGCAGGTAAAACAGTTTGGTTTTTTAAAAGTATGTTTGGAATGTGATGACTTTTTCCAAGCTCTGTCGCGAATGTCTTCGTCATTCTCAAAAGATAAATGCCAAACAGGCCTAATAATCATGAAAGTTGGACAGAGCTGTAAAAAGTGAACCAACACCTTGATCAAATCAAGGTTTCTCATAGGAAGACCAGACAAAAACATTTGACATCGGCAATTTCCGTTGATTCAGAACAATCGGAGGAGTGAGCCTTTTTGAGAGAAACTAATAAAGTTGGGACAACATTATCATACAATTGCTTCGTTTCCAAAACAGCTGATGTACAATAAACAAGCTGGTGCAATGATGGCTATGATAAGGAGAAAGCAAGCTGGTTTTGAACATTGAGCAGGAGAATGTGTGTAAGGGTCTTCTGGAGGAAAGAAATCCTTGCATGTTATAATAAGGTCTGTGTTGACATTCACCTATAGCCCTCCTGAACTTGCCACATACGTTGATTGCCTTGACATCTGCCAGATCAGCAACAACCGGGTCCATCATCACATGGATGGCAGGTCGGTGGGTTAGGCCTCGTAGGTTGGGGCTTAATAGTATTTGGGGAAGGATTATTTCCGGAGTCACGAGTTTTGAGGGGTCTTGAGCTGGTGAGATTTGTTTTGTGTACACAAGTATCATATCAATCACTCGTACGATGAACAAGACACCGGTGGAACAAGATTAGAATAACGAGAGTCAATGGTCAGAACGTTCACTTACGACCTCTTTTCGAATTGTCGTCGCTGTAGGACTTCATGAGGTACACTGATATCAAGGAAGTCGTGCGTTAGGAAAAGTTTCTGAGAGCGGTTGTAAGACAGAGAAAGGTGTCAAGCCTTTGCTCACGTTTGGTCAACTTGTGCAGGGTTCCGGCTGGCGGAGATTGTGGCTGTAAAAATCAATTGAGGATTGAGTAAGATTGAGTACGAATGGAGATACGGATCAGGATGTATGAATTCACTGACCTGCAAGAACAGCAGCAATGATGATTTTGAAGAAAAGCATGGCAAATCCTTGATTGTTGAGGAATGAGACAGGTTTGATGGGATATTTCAACGTATAAGGTCTGAAAGAGACTGACAAGTTCTGGTGTGAGAGGGAATGAAGGACATGTTAAAGGAGCTCTTATATAACTTTTGTAATCTTACCATAATCTTACGCGACACTACACGGCTTGATCATACTCCTGAAGTTTTTTGTAATTCATTCGAATTTTATCTTAAAATGAGGGAACTGTCAAAAAAGGTTGGGATTGACATACCCATCAATTGTAAATTTGCTGCCGGTTCGTTATTTTTAGATTAGTAAAAAACTCAGCCTGGCACAGCCCGGCACAGCAGGCACAGCCGGCACAGCCTGAGCCACATGTACAGTGTACACAGATGAGTTTAACACCGGGAGGAATGATCTGTCACATTTCAATATTGATGATGATATCGAGTGATTGATGTGCTTGATGGTCATCGATTGTGGTATTGGAATTGATCAAGTGGGAAGTTTGAGGAGTAACCGAAGGGTTGTGCAACTTTGTAGCGGCTACGGCTACCCACTACGATTCTGCTACTCTAACCCAAAAAAAGCCCGCAGCACCCCCCCTTCGGAAACAGTACCCAAACTCTACCCCCATAGATCCCCATCCATCTTTGTTGTTGATAACGCTCATCCAACTCCTCACCGTCCTTCCGATGCACATTTGTATCACAATAACCGCGGATTGGAAGCCGATGAGTTATGTCTTTTACCCCTCAAGTCAGATTATCAACTCATACACTCGAATACCTTAGCATCAAACACTGCCAGCATTAAAGAGGTTCCCAGATGGGAATACGGGTCCTAGTGATCAGATTCCCATTCTGCTACTGTTACACAGTTCCATGAATATTTCCTGAGTAGCCATTGTGATATATGTAGTCAATATTTTGAAATGTGCGTCTCAATCTGAACAAAGTTACAGCATGTATTACACATGATTTTCTTATCTAGATGAGCAGATAGCTGAGCGGACCTGTATGTAGCTGATAGCTAAGGATTTACTCAGATGTTTGCACATATGTAGTGTATGCTTTATGGCTCAGATGTGCAGTGCAAGATGATTTGATTCTCCATTCTTCTCTCAATGATATTCCCAGCCTAGGTCATGTTCCGACCAGGGAACCTATTTAATGCTGGCAGTGAAAGCTTGATATAGGCTTGCTAGTGCTAGACGAGAGACTTTGGGAGTTGTTAAGAGGTTAGGGGGAATTGATCCTAATGCATTGATTTTACTCGTAAACAGATTAGACAGCTTAAACAGATCATATAGAACAAGATGAAGTTGTAATCAACTAGATTGTATCTAATTAAGCTGAACTACAAAAGTGATTTTCTTTGAAATGTTGACGCTTCAAAGCTCTTATATACTGACCTTGCTTATGACAAGGAAACGATTTTAATCAAACAAGCCTCGAAAAATATAAGTTCAAGGTAATTGATTCAAACTTGTCAATGAGACTTTTGGTACCATAAAAGCTATTCAAGAATACACATGATCTTCATGAACTCAGTTGGCAATGTGAACAGAATTTGAGTGAATGGGCATGGGGTGTAAAACATAGCAGTGAAGCAGGTGTTATTGTTCCAAGGCTTCCGCTTGTAACGGGAAATGTGATATTCTCATTTTCAGTTCGAACAGGTGGAGCAGTGGTGAGCGGCCAAACAAAAAGCTTGGGAAGGCTCAATACGGGCTTGTTCGTGGATGGTTTCTGAATAAAGCGTCTGCGCACGCTGTCCTAGGTCTCACGGTTGGATACTTCCAATGCCTGTGTGTCAGAAAGGGATACGTAGTAGATAGTAGCTGCTACCCAGTAGCAGCTACTTTAGTTGCACAAGCCTATGAGTATTCTGGAAGTTTGTATCAAGCAATGAATTGAATCGATTTGAATTATTGCTTCAGGAGGGGTTGTAAAGGCATGTCAGTTACAACATCCTAGAGGCACAAAGTTAGAACTGAGAACTGATTTGTTGCGTCAAAAGGGTTTTTTTGAATCCTCTTATTGATTGTTTGAAAAAGATGACAGCATAAAAGCAGGACCATTGCAATCTGCAGGTAACACGGTTTGGTTTTTCAAAAGACAATATGTATGGTTGGTGACAGCAAGAACCACGTAATTGGGCACTTTTTCAAAAAGTGTTCCACAAGTTGCAAAAATCATTTACAAAACAAATCAAGATAGATCTGAGGTTGTCTTGTTGAGGGCTACCCAGAATTATCCTCAGCGGAACACATTTCAAAAGTCTTGTTTTCTTAACTTTTATAAGACTGATGAATTTGGGTTTTTGGTTGTTGTAATTACAAGATACCTGGTCTGTGATTTCATGCTTCTTGCTGTCACCAACCATATGTTTGAAATGTGATGACTTTTTCCAGTGTAAAAAGTGAACCGACACCTTGATCAAATCAAGGTTTCTCATAGGCAGACCAGACAAAGACATTTGAAATTGGCAATTTCTGTTGATTTGGAACAATCAGAGGAGTGAGCCTTTTTGAGAGAAACTAATAAAGTTGGGACAACATTATCATACAATTGCTTCGTTTCCAAAACAGCTGATGTACAATAAAAAAGCTGGTGCAATGATGGCTATGATAAGGAGAAAGCAAGCTGGTTTTGAACATTGAGCAGGAGAATGTGTGTAAGGGTCTTCTGGAGGAAAGAAATCCTTGCATGTTATAATAAGGTCTGTGTTGACATTCACCTATAGCCCTCCTGAACTTGCCACATACGTTGATTGCCTTGACATCTGCCAGATCAGCAGCAACCAGGTCCAGATTCACATTCAGTCCAGCAGACTGGGGGTTTATTACCAGGTCCATATTGACAAGTTTTGAGGAGTCTTGACCTAGTGAGATTTATTTTATGTAGACAGGTATCATATCAATCAGTCAAACAATGTGTGGCAGTAGAGTAACAAGATTTGATGTTCATAACCTCCACAAACAATCTCTTTTCAATGATGGGAGTAAACTCTACATATTGTTGTTGTAGGGCTTCACAAGTGACACTGACATCAAGCAAGTCATGTGTTAGGTATATTTTCTGAGAGTGGTTCAAGTAAGGCAGAGAAAGATGAGGTTTTGCTCACGTTTGGTCAACTTGGACACGGCGGGCAGAGATTGTGGCTTTAAGAAGAGATAGAGGATTGAGTAAGATTGATTACGAATGGAGATATAGATAGTGTGTATGAATTCACTGACCTGCTAGAACAGCAGCAATGATAATTTTGAAGAAAAGCATGGCAAATTCTTGATTGTTGAAGAAAGACAGGTTTGATGGGGTGGGAATGAAGGACATTTTGAAGGGGCTCGTATGTATATGTATACATAGAGAACAATCAACCAACAATAGATACAACATTTTACTTTGACACGGGATGATTAAATAATGTATTCTATTCTTTGTTTTTAAATGAGGGAAATGTCAACAAAGGTACACCACCGGAGGATTCTGTGTCAGAGAATGGTCTTCCCGGGGCCCAGAATGGTCGGGTCAGTAAATGGCCTGTAGACCGGCCCATAGAGAGCCCATAAGGGTCTGAGAATGGTCGGGTCTACAGCTGGCCTGTGGACCAAAACTCATACGGGCTGTGGGTGGCCGGTAGGCGGTCTCCAAACAGGCCACACTTTTCAACAAGTTTGCTGAGCTTCTGACGGTCTACAACAGCCAGGAGACCAGCCTTCAATCTCCTTCAATCAATCACTCCCGACTGCCACCATGTCAAACTCACAGGTTAGGTCAAGTTTCATGATACCGGTGACTCAACCTTTAAGAATCAAAACCCCCCCGCCCAAAACAACAAAACACCCTTGCTCAACACAGCATCCTCAACTCAGTCTCCAAGTCCACTCCCAATGAGCCTTCCATCTACTTACCGATCTCTTGAGATTGACAACCTGGAATTCAAGACAAATGGTCATCTAATTTAAGTGATTCAATCAAACAATCCAGTGTTACAACAGATGACCAAGACCACTCAAATCTTTTTGTGACTCCTCCTTAACTTCCTCATTCGCCTGCAGCTCTTTCGTCCATCTTACCACTTTGTCCATCTAGTAGCCTGCAACTGGATCACGATTATCTGAACCGATCTCATACTTGATTCAAGAATGTACAATCAAACCCTCAGATCAAGCACCTCTTGCTACATCTTCATATTTCTTTCAATCTTCACTTTGTTCCCCAACTCATGGACTTCATCACCGCTGTCATCATCCAGCCACTCAATCTGTTTATAATCCTAATCAAAGTCATAGTCACAACAGTCTTCCATTACCATAACTCATCCCACCTACACCACCACCATCATGTACACCACCTCATCTTTCTCATTTGATCTCGCAACAAGTAAGTGGAATTCAAGTCACTACTCACTTTGAACATCTCCTTGCCTGTTGTATGTTATTACTGATGTCTTTTTTTCCTCTATCACAGGTCAAGTTAGCACAATTGTTAATCCGAATTGTCAGGCTGTCTGCTTTTCCCTTGCTAGCCTTTCCTGCCTATCACTCAAATAGATGACTATTCGTATCTGTCTGATTTCTTTCAATCTCTCTGGCTAGCTTGTTTTATCATACTCTTCTTTCCAATTTCCATTTTCTGGTTGCCAAACCCACACATGCTTTGAGCAAGGGTAGAACATGATTGTTTTTAGGATTGTTGGTGTTATATACAGATAGTCTATTCATACAAATTTCATACTTTTTGCAATTGTATCTCTGGTCATTTCTTTCCACTCATCCTGGACCAGTAGTGTAAGACCTGTGGTCATTACACAATCACATTACATACATCTAAATATTAATACTTAGACTTAAGCTTATTTCATTTATATAGTTGTTTGTCATTCCATCCGATGACTGGTTCCTTAGAGATATCGGGACTGATTACCGCCCTCTATCCTTCGGAACCAGGTATGGCCATTTCTCATTTATCTCTTTTCTTTCATTATCAGTCGTGTAGTCCGTAGAGAGAGATATCGGGACTGATTACCGCCCTCTATCCTTCGGAACCAGGTTGTGTTCTCGTTGGTTTAGTAATTAAAATCAGATCTCTTGGGTTCTAGAAACCCCTGCTGTGCCTCACAGCGTCCCGTCCGAAGTGTCTAGTGAAGGTTCAAACACGAACCTTACACTT
>NW_006768786.1:602315-604635 GCF_000204055.1 Melampsora larici-populina 98AG31
CAATTGCTAGTGATCGCCGAATGGAGAAATTCGAGGACCTCATGACGAAGTTACTCATCCCAAAGGATTCATCTCAGTCGACTTCTATGCCAGAGGAATCTAAGTCTGACGGAGGAATTGATCTCACGAAATTCCGAACATCAGACGGACCCGTATACAAAGGGCCTTACCGAGAATCAGAACCATTTCTTTTATGGTACTCGTCTCTGAAGACGTTCTTCCGCACCAAAGGTGTCATATTGGATAAAGATAGAATCACGCTAGTTGGGAATTTTCTTGAGGAACCGAACGCCCACGCTTTCTATGAAGGCGGTTTTGATCGCTTTATCAAAGGTACCTGGAAAGAATTTCTCGTTCAACTTTTTGATTCCTGCCTACCCAGCGATTGGAACAGTCGGCTCTTTGAAAAAGCCCAACATCTGAAGATGTCGCCGTACGAGGACTTTATCACTTATAGTTCCAGAGCTCGTGGAATTCAGATCTTAATTAACTTCCACACGATCACCATAAACGATCATCAATTAGCGACCTTTGTAGAATATGGAATGGTTGAAGAACTAAAGACCGCTGTTAAACTCTGGGGGTTCTCAAGACAGACCAAGGACTTCACTTATTCCACCTTCGAAAATCAGTGTGAAACCTTATATGCTTCCTTGGTTGCCTCTCACGCTATCATCAAGAGGACTAGACCCACTGCACCGTTGTACATTCAAAATACGTCGCAAAATCGCTCCAGAATCGCCAATCCTAGTACTTCAGTTCGATTAAGTGATGAAGAGTTCAACTGGAAGATTCATTCTTACCGCGACTCGATTGGGCAGTGTCATTTCTGCAAAGGATACTGCGGCAGTGAGTACAGGGCATGTAAAGGTCCGTATTTCAGAGAGAAGGTTCGATTTCCTCCAGGCTACGTAGCGCCACCGAAACCAGCCAACTATGTCCCTCCTCGAGCACGATCCTCTCCTTTATCTAGTCAGTCCTCAGCGGGACGAGCTACTCAGCCCCCGGCAGGACGACCAGGACCTTCTTATGCTTGAGCAGCGGCAGCTTCAGAGTTTCCAGAATTGGACGAGGCCTCGGTTGCTGCACTACAAGCGTTAGATGAGGAACTCGACCTGGCAGAAGAAGAAGGGTGCGTTGAATCTCCAAAACCCCCGCGCGTTATCATTGAATTCGAATATCGTGGCATGAAATTGAAAGCCCTGGCTGACCCTGGTGCTGAGGTCAACCTAATTACAGAACAGGCGGTCGAGCGTTTTAAGCTGCGAAAGCGAAAATTAGTGCGACCTACACAGCTTAGCCTAGCCGTCAACACCGACTCACCGGCACCATCCCTAACTCACTTTACCACGTTCGATTTGCTGGAACCTACTTCGGGTAAAAGCTTTGATCGGACATATTGCAAGCTGGGGGATGTGGGAGGTGATTTTGATATGATACTGGGGACGCCATTCTTTAATATTTTTCAACTTTCTGTTTCTATTCACCAAAGAGCTATTGTATGTGAACGTACTGGAATGAAAATCTTTGATTATCGAGTTTTAAAAGAATTAAATGAAAGACTTAACCAAGTTTCGATTCCGCGCATCACTGAGCCTCGGAGAGAGTATGATACGAGCTGGGAGAAGAAGCTGAGTGAGCGAGAGAATCATGTGATTTTAAGTGAGAAAGAGAGACTGGAAGTGGAGATGTTTGAGGAGTTTCATGACTTATTTCCTGCAGACATACCAGCGGTATCGGATGAAGCAGAGGAGGAAGGATTGTTTGTAGACGGATCTTTCCCTGAGAAGTTGCAGAATGAAAGCTCAAGAATACGACACAAAATCATTTTAAAAGACCCCGATGCAATTATCAACGAAAAGCAGTACAACTACCCGCCAAAACACATGAATGCGTGGAAAAAACTGGTCGACCAGCACCTTGCAGCTGGGAGAATCCGACGATCAACTAGTCAGTACGCGTCACCAAGCTTAATTATACCAAAGAAGGACCCTTCCGAACTTCCGAGATGGGTATGTGATTACCGTGTCTTGAACAGCCTGACCGTGAGGGACCGCGCACCACTACCAAATGTCGACAGGTTGGTCAGGCTGGTAGCTTCTGGAAAATTTTTTTCAATCATCGATCTCACCAACGCCTTCTTTCAAACTCGAATGAGAGAGGCTGACATCCCCTTAACAGCAGTACAGACACCATGGGGCCTTTACGAATGGTGTGTGATGCCGATGGGGCTCACCAATGCACCAAGCACTCATCAAGGGAGATTGGAAGAAGCATTACGTGAACTATTGAACTCCATCTGTGTTGTATATCTTGACGA
>NW_006768786.1:604735-607504 GCF_000204055.1 Melampsora larici-populina 98AG31
ACATGCGGTGCACACACGCATGGTGCTTCAGAAGTTACGAGAAGCAAATCTTTATTGCAGTAAGAAGAAAACGAAGTTGTTTAAAGATGAGATTAAGTTTTTAGGACATTGGATTTCAGCCAACGGTATTAGAGCAGATAATGAAAAAATAGAACAAGTGTTGAATTGGAAAACACCGAAGTCAGCAAAAGGGATCAAGAAATTCCTGGGTACAGTCCAGTGGATGAAAAAATTCATCTGGGGGCTAGAAAAACATGTCAACAAACTAACACCGTTAACGAGCACAAAACTTGACCCGGCCAGTTTTAAATGGGGACAAGCTGAAGATAATGCATTCACTAATATCAAACGCCTTATGACTTCATTACCTTATTTAAAAAATATAGATTTTGATTCCGACGACCCTCTTTGGTTATTCACTGACGCAAGCGGACATGGCCTCGGGGCGGCGTTATTTCAAGGAAAAGAATGGAAACGTGCATCACCTATCGCATATGAATCACAACAAATGACGCCAGCGGAACGAAATTATCCGGTACATGAGCAAGAATTATTGGCAGTCATACATGCGCTGCACAAGTGGAGAATGCTGCTGTTAGGTATGAAGATTAACATAATGAGCGACCATCACTCCTTGACGTACCTCCTGAAACAACGAACCTTGAGTAGAAGACAAGCGAGGTGGATTGAAACAATAGCTGATTTTGATGTAGAGTTTAAGTATGTGAAAGGTGAAGACAATTGTGTGGCGGATGCGCTGTCAAGGAAAGACAATGAAGAAGACGAGGTGGAGCAAGATGGCATAGAATGCGTAGCAGCACTGATTGAAGCCGGCCCGACGTTATCACCGCAAGTACGAAAACGTATTCAAGATGGGTATCATACCGACTCCTTCTATAGCTCAATCCTTTCAGTCCTTCCTTTACGCGACGACTGTACGATTGTGGAAGGACTACTGTTCATTGAGAACAGGCTATACATTCCTTATACCAAAGATCTAAGACATGATCTGGTAAATGAGACCCACTTACGATTAGGGCATTTAGGTTACCTCAAGACCATCGCGGATCTTCGGCGTGATTTTTTCTGGCCACGCATGGCATCAGACGTGAAGGAGTTTGTACAGTCCTGTGATGTATGCCAACGGACAAAAGGACCGACACAAGCTCCAGTGGGAAAAATGTTGACGCCTTCAATACCCAATCTTCCACTTGAATGTCTAGCAATTGATTTCGTGGGACCATTGCCCAAGGCCAATAACTATGATATGTTATTAACTTGCACCTGCCGATTGTCTGGATTCACAAAGCTCATTCCATGTGGACAATCAGACACGGCGGAGAAAACGGCTTCGAGGTTTTTCTCTAATTGGATCGGCACTTTCGGATCGCCAGTATCAATCATTAGCGATCGCGACAAATCTTGGACGTCCAATTTCTGGAAAGCCTTGATGTCACGGTGTGGTACTGCGTTCCATATGACAACGGCGTTCCACCCTCAAGCAGATGGGAGGAGTGAACGGACGAACCGAACTGTTGGACAGATACTACGAACCTTTGCTGCTAAGCGACAAGGAAAATGGCTAGAATCGTTAGGAGCTGTAGAATATGCGATCAATGGAGCAGTCAACGTAGCTACCGGGAAGTCCCCTTTTGAACTCATCTTCGGCAAAGAACAACGCGTACTATCGACTCGACAACCTGACGATTCCGACCCAGCTGCGCTAACCAAATGGTTCGACAATCGACAAGACACGTGGCTCGCGGCTCGAGACGCGCTCTGGGCGAGCAGGGTCCAACAGGCTTTACAACACAACAAGAACTGTCGCACCGCTGAGCCACTACTGCCAAACTCGTGGGCGCTGTTAGACTCGGGAGATTGGAGAGGCCGTCATCAGGGAGGCGTTAATAAACTCAAAGAGCGTTTCGAGGGTCCATACCGAGTCATCAAGTCATCAAATCACGGACAAAATGTGGAACTCGAACTATCAAGCGGAGACAAGAGACACAATGTGTTCCATGTTTCAAAAGTGAAGGCTTATGTAGAAAGGAAGGAGGACGGGGTCAATACGTTGACAGAAAGGGTACGGAAGTAAGTTCCTCTCCCTTGTATGCACCGCCGTAGTATACTACGCAAAAAATCATCAAAAAAAACAACACCTAGGCCACTCTGTGAGCACAACCTTTTCGACGCTTGCTCCACCAGGTTAGACGATGAATTAGCGCGCATACTCAAGGCGATACCAAGACCCGACCTCCAACTTCACATCAAGTTTTTTTCTTTTCCCTTTTTTCTCGTTTCTTTCAAATTATTTCTTTTTTTTCTTTCTTTCTTTCTTTTCTCTTTTTCTTTTTTTGTGCTATATTTCAAATTATTATACTGGTTATATTCAACTCATCTTCAATTAGTTCAACTGTTCTGTTAAAAATATTTCTATTGGTTCTTTTTTATGTTATAATTTTCTTTTTTAGTCCAGGCGGCTCGAATTCTTTTAAAGGAGGGGAGACTGTAAGACCTGTGGTCATTACACAATCACATTACATACATCTAAATATTAATACTTAGACTTAAGCTTATTTCATTTATATAGTTGTTTGTCATTCCATCCGATGACTGGTTCCTTAGAGATATCGGGACTGATTACCGCCCTCTATCCTTCGGAACCAGGTATGGCCATTTCTCATTTATCTCTTTTCTTTCATTATCAGTCGTGTAGTCCGTAGAGAGAGATTTCGGGACTGATTACCGGCCTCTATCCTTCGGAACCAG